>NC_050579.1:132836040-132955133 GCF_011100635.1 Trichosurus vulpecula | reverse complement strand
GAGAGAGAGCAGCGAGGAGGAGACTGAGGAAGGAGAGAGAGAGAGGGGAGAGGGAGAGAGGGAGAGAGAGAGAGAGAGAGAGGGGAGAGAGAGAGAGAGAGAGAGAGAGAGAGAGAGAGAGAGAGAGAGAGAGAGAGAGAGAGAGAGTTAGTTTTACTTACCTTTTATTCAAATCAGAATCTTTCCCATTTGGATTTATTAAAATTGTGTAATTGAGGGAACTTAAAATTCAGTATTCAGAGAATCCTTGTGACTCTGATGTAATGGTTATTGATGAAGTAATAAACTGTAAATGGAATCATTATATTTCTCATTAGTCAAACTTATACAGCTTAAGGTATAGGCTAGATTCCTTTTTAATCTACTTGCATACCAGAGGCCTCCTCTCAATGGAATGCAGTCCTTTGCAGAGGTTATTGGCCATATATCCTTTTGAAAAAAAAAGTAGGATGAAAGACTACCACGGTTTGGGTCTGGCACCTCTTCTGTATCTTAGTGTAGGGAATATGGTTAAAACAGACTACAAAAGGGAGGATTACCTGTGTGTACTAGGGAGAGAAGAGGCAGGCAATAATTACTAAAAGTCTCTTATGTTCAAATGTATAAAGAGACAAAAATAAAATGTCCTTTCTCCTCAAGGAGCTTCCATGAGAAGTCTCAGAGGAATAGATGATAGAAAGTGTGTGACAGCAGGTAAAAATGTTAACAGTTAACAGTTCTAAAAAAGGTTTTTAGGTTTTAATACTGCTTGGCTAATAGATATAGAGTATTTGACTATTTTCCTTTGAAGCTCCCTTCCACATAAAATTCTTTTCATTATGGGCCTCAAAGTTCAAATTTCATTACAGCCAGAGCTGACCCTCACAACCCTCTGAAATCTACTTCTCTGGCCTCCAGTGTGGCATATAAGAGGGTCTAGGTAAGGAGATATAGACAAATGGATAGATAGGGAAATATGTATATATGCATATAGATATAGACATTTCTATAGCTAAATATTTTGTCTATATTTAACTATAGAAATATGTCTATTTATCTATACCTCACACATCTGTCTTCTCACAATCTCATCTCCTCTTACACCCCTCACCTCTAGTGGCCTGGGAGTCTCAATGCTTTTCTTCAGTGCCTTGAAGTGAAATTTTCAGTTAGGAGCAGAGGAAAATGTATTCTCATCTAACTTCAATCTAATTTCACATTCCTATGTCCCTAGGAAGGATACTTCTCCTCCCTTTATAATGTAAAGAGACAGTTAGATGGTGCAGTGGATAGAGAATTATACTTAGAGTCAGGAAGACTTGAATTTAAATCCTTTTATTACTCTTTGCCAAGTCTCTTAATATCGCAGCCTCAGTTTCTTCATTTGTAAATTGGGTATAATAATACCACCTACTTTACAGGATTGGTTTTTTTTTGAGGGGGAAAAAAGATATTTGTGAAGCTTTGTAAGCCTTAGAGCAGTATTTTTTTAAATTCTAGTTGTTATTGCATACAGAATTAAATAGTGTATATAGTGCAAATTGCTAGCTATGCGTAGTTGTATTTACCAATTCAAATATATGTCAAACTACTTGTCAAAAATGTTTATACTTTCCTCATTTTCACTCATATGTCTGTACCCTTAAAGTAGAAATTTACTTTGACTTGTAAGAAGGCTGACTTTTAAGGCCTAATCTTGGGGCTGACCACCAAGAACCTGGCAGTCACATTTGCCTCTTTAAATGTGTCCAGTTCTTTTAGCCAAAATTAGTGAATGAAGCTGTATATATGTTGATTAATCTCATTAATAGGTATATACACATTGTGTTCTAAAAAAAAAAAAGCAGTAGCCTTGAAGGCTAGCAGAGGTCTTATCTAGAGAGAAGTTGAGATCCCAATCACATAGGTAGGAGTCCGAAACTAATTGTTGATTCTTCCTTAAAGTTTCTCCAAGGACTGAGAACACCTGAACAGCCAAAGTTCTTGCCTTCGTCTAATATGATAGCTAACTTCCTTCAAGGCTCTGATCAAGTGTGGTTTACTAAATGAGGCCATTCCTGTTCACTGCAGTTTTTAATATACTTTGTATATATTTCATATTGATTTATCATAGCTAAAGAGCTGGCACATACCTCAAATGTCATTTAACTCAATCCACCTTTACAGATGAAGAAACTAAGGCCTTGGGAGGGTTAGATGATTTGCCCATAGTCAATCAGCCTAAAAGACAGAAACTGAATGCAGGCCCCTGGACTCCAGAGACAATAGTTTTTCCAATGTGCCATGTCACCTCAATTTATCAGAGAATGTACTATTTCCTAACCCCGCAATACCCATAGAATTATAGCTCCTTAATCAACAAAGGGGCTGGTGGAAATATGATTTTTCTAAGCTAGAAGGATAGTCGAAAAGATTGTAGGGATCAAAAGTTCCTGGACATCCATGATCCTTCAGTCCCTCTGGAAAACTATCAGTCAACCACAGTCAACATGCATGTATTAAGTGATAGCTATGTGCTAGGCGCTATGGAATACTAAGCTCTGGGAATACAAAGGGAAGTAGAAAGGCATCACTGCTCTCAAAGAACTTAATTCTAATGGGGAAAACAGCGCATAAAAGGAAGCTAAAAGGGGAAGAGGCAGACAAAGGAACCCAACGAGGGTATAAAGTAAAGGAAATCTAGAGTGCAGCCTGGAGAGGAATGAGACATGACTGACTTGCATACCCTTCTTAAATGGAGGTTCTAGGGAAAGCTATCCAATCACAGGATAGCTTGCAGGGGCAGAGGCTAACTTCCTATATGTGAATTCCAGGGCTGTTGTGAACTTCAGTGGTGGAGAATGTCCACAGTGCAGCCTGGAGAGGAATCGGCCCTCTTACCAATAAAGGGCTATGAAATATAAGCTATGTGAAAGCAAGAACTCCATTTTTTGTTTTTGTATCCCCAGAAACCAGAAAAGTGCCTTGTACCCAGCAGGAGCTTAATAAAGATTCGTTGAATACATATGTGAATCTCTTCCCCTCTGTCTTTCTCAAATCACAGAGTCCACATTGGTACTCCAGAACCCCTCTGAGATCTCCTTTTCTTGGTTGTTACTGTCTTTCTCATATGGTTGACAGCTTCCCTTTCTCCAGTGCCTACTGCCATGTTTCTCTTCCTTGGGAGAGAACCTAGCCCTGACGGGATGAAAGTTTCTTCTTTAATGGTGAAATGACAATAAATCTGATAATCTCCTGGTAATAACTTGGTAGTAGTGTACAGTTATAAAGAACTCCTCAGGTCCTTCATTTCTTTTCCCAAGCCAAAGTTACACATTTTCCAAAGGGCTTCTGAAATCAGTTAATAAATACTTTTTGGTTTTTGTGTTATATAAATAAAATATCCACCTACATATTATGGTTATGCAAAATCTGTCACCAACTGAAAGTGTATATTATAGTTTTTCATGCTTTTTTCCCCACAAATTTTAACATCCTTTAAAATGAGTTTTCACCTTTAAAAGACTGTAGACCCCTGCCCTGGGCAAATTATACTATGCCTCACTTCATCCAACCCCCACTTCTCTGAATATTTTCACATAGGTGAAATTGCATTAAAACTAAAACCAAAGGGCAATCTTAAAAGGGAAACAAGTCCTCTCCAAAGTGAAATCAGGTTAAAATTAACAAGAAGGGACTATCTTGAAAAGGAAGCAAGTCCCTTGAAGGCACCTTGAAGTGAGCATGGAATATTTTGCTTATAAACAGTATTATTCTTTGCTATAATTCCCATGGCACACTATGGATATGAGACATGATCCTGCACATGGGATAGCAAAAGGAAACTTCATATAATTGACTATTAGCCTCAGCTATTCCTAAACTAGCGATAGGGAGAGGGGAATGGGATTACAAATATAAGTTCACTATTATTCACAGCACAATCAACCATTAGCACACCCTTTGGGAATCATTGGTTTATTCTGGGCTTTGATGATATTTGGGAGGGTGATCTATGGACTCAATGTATGCATGTGAGTCCCTGCTCTTTTTTTTTTTTTTTAACATCAACTGCCAAAGCAAACTCTTTCTCTCCTTTTGGCTGCCTTGTTGCCCAACTACTGGCTGTGTAAGTTCTCCCATAATTTAGGGTTGATTCTGCCTCCATGCAGAATTAAATAGGTATGAATTTGACCAATAACTGCCCTGAGTAGTTTCAGTTTTTTTTCAACCTTTCTGTAGAAAGTGTTTGTTTTGTAATGAAGCTTTCTCAGTGGGGAGTGTTACAGGGCTGCTTCCTTCAGGGAAGGAAATATTTCTAGTACTATGTAAAACCTCAAACCCAGTGACCCAGGCACTTTGCACAGGGGCTAATTTCCAGTGTTTTGCCACTCCTGTGCATCTGTGAGCTCTTTCATGTGACTTTTCCCCACAGTGACTCAATGCATCAATATCTGTGACAGAGTTTATTTGTGCCAGCCCATCCAGTGCAACTCTTGTCTACGTTCTCCTTTAAATCCACCACGTGGGGGCCACCCAACATGCTGGGGTACTCCCTTATTTTACTTGACATAGTGTGAATGTTAATGGAGCATGTAGGCTGTCCATTAGTTATCCTTCCAAGTAATCTGCTATTATTTTTTATCATTTTTTCCTCCTGATGATGTTCTTCATCATCATGCTACTTCTCCTACACAATTCTTCCTTTATAATATCTTGCAGCCTTGTGCTTACACAAAAGTTGATTCTCCCTCACCCTTTGGAGGATTCTCGTCTTTTGTACTTCAGGCATTATAGTAATTTGTAACTGGCATCTTTATAACCTCATTGATCTTAAAAATAGCAGATTTTATTTCAGGGAGAAACTTGGAGTCATCAAAGTAACTCCACCATCTTCTAAAGGCAATCCAATCTGCTCTCCTCTTGTTTAACTCTGGGTCCAGTTCATCATCGCTTGAATTCCTTTGGTTTATCCATCCAATTCCATATCTATGGTATGGAAAATAGTCATTCTTCATTTGCTTGTTTTGTATAGAGAAGCCAAACTCTTAATCGAGTAGCTGTCTCATTTAGGAAGCTTTGTCTTGTAGCAAATCTTGCAGTCAACCCCTTCATTTACAAACAGGAGCATCTCTTGTTTGAGGACCTCACCATTTATAGGACTTCACCATTTATAGGACTTCACCATTAATAGGGATTCTCTCTCCAATTGGGACTGTCTTTTGGCCCTGCTTCCAGTATATAGGCAAATCCCTCTGACTGGCATATTTCTCCATTTTGTTGCTTTGCTTTGCTTAGCAATCATAACAATAAGCATTTATGTAGTGCTTTAACATGTACAAAGCATTTTATAAATATCGTCTCATTTTATCCTCACAACACCTTGGGAGGTAGAAACTATTATCATGCCCCTGATGAGTAACTGAGGCATATAGATGTTGTGACTTGCCCAGGATCACACAGGAGGTAAGTGTTTGGTCACAACTCAAGTCTACCTAATGCTAGGTCCAATTCTCTGTTCCCTGTACCATCTAACTGGCTTGATATTAAACACTAGAGAGTTATCATATAAAATTATCTCTGTTGTTTACATTTGACATCTTGTTATATATGATTTTGACATGTACAATTTTAAACAAGTTCAATGAAAGCTTGGCAAGAGAATCAACTAAACAAAGTCCTGTGAAGGATATTTAAGAGTAAAACTAGATGAAAGCATGGAAAAATTTGCCAAGATTTTTATTACAAACTCTTTTCCCTATCAAAAAGAGTGGAGCAATGACATTTTGACTCTAAATTCATTGTCCCAGACATCCTATCTGAAGAGTGGAGATGGCCTTGAAGAAAACAAACATGGAAAAATCAGCTTGATTTCTACTCTAGGTGACACCATTTTGAGATAATTAAAAGGTCAATTTTCAATGTATCTGAAAGAATTTGAAAGAGGGAAAGATACTGAAAAAGTAAGAACAGAGAGAATATTAATAATTAATTGGGCAATATGTTTACTTCCATATTGATATTAATGAGAATAACAGCGCATAGTGAGGGTATCCCATAAATATATGAGAAAAAAAAATCAGGCAGGTTTGACAAATTATTTATTTTGGTTTTTCCATCTCCTTCATTTCCCAAAGTGTCACTCCCTAAATCCCCTTGGTGAAAGTCATCCCTTAAAACAAATAAACAAAAAGGCAGTTCAGCAAAATTAACATATCAACCAAGTCTAAGGTTAAGTGTGGTATGCCACACCCATAGTCCCTAACCTGTGCAAAGAAGGAAAGGAGATCCATGTTTCTATCTCTTCTTCAGTTCCGATCTTGATTATTTTAGTTAATCAGTATTGTTTTGATTTTTTTGGTGGTGGTCTTGTTCTTTCAATTTTTATTGTTTTAGTCATTGGGAATATTTGTTTACTGTTTCTGTTTACTTCATTTTGTTTTACTTCATGTAAGTCTTGCCATGCTTCTTTGTATCTCCATAGTTATCATTTATTAAACTGCAATAAATTGATGGGCATCTACTTTGTTTCCAATTCTTTGCTACTATAGAAAGTGATTATATATATATAGTTGGATATGGGACTTTTTGTCCTATTATTGACCTTCTTGGGATATATGCTTTAGCAAGAGGTTCTCTGGGTAAAAGGATATGGTCATTTTAGTCCCTTTATTAATGTAATTCAAATTTCTTTCTGGAAGAGTTGAACCAATGCACAACTCTACCATTAAGCAAGATTTTGTGAATGAGATTCCACAGTAGTGACATAATTGAATGAAAGTTGTAGAAAATACAAGATTCAACTGTGCCATTAATTGACTATATTTGTATAAATATCTGTTTACATGTGCATATACGAAGTATTTGATTTGATAGATAAAAACATTGCCTTAAAGACCTACCTCCAAGGCTGATGAGATGCAAAATTACCCTTGGTCAATTTTCTCTCTCTCCCTGTTGTTCTCCTCACTTATTTCTAATTTGTTTAAAAAATTCACAGGAACACAAATTTCTTTTCTTAGTAGGTTTTTAGTATAAGTGGGTTTTAATTAAAATTTTAGTCTGGTCTTTTTCTCTTTCTTATATCAGCTAACTGATGTATAATGTACAGGATATTATCTCATTACCTGCTTGTAAAAATGTTTAAAATCTTTGCTTGATCCTTCAATTTCTTGGAAGTTTCTAGCCATTCTTTATCCAGCTACATATGTCTGGCACATTGATGCTCGAAACTCATGTAGCATATGAGTTCTTTGTATAAATGGACAAAATATTCTTACTTCCTTAGATTCTAGAATATGCTAGATGGCATGCACTGTCTTCTTACTAAAAGACCAAATAAATCTGCCAAGGTCATCTAATGAGTCAGCAATAGAGATAGGAATAGAACCAAGTTTCTCTTCTTATCTTACAGGTATTTTTGGTAGAGGGTTGTTTGCATTATTTGAATCAGCAAGCAGGATGTAGGTTTTAGCTCTAGTTGGAAGCTAGTCATAAATCACATGTAACATAGTAAAAACTAAAAAGGTTGTGGATTTTTGTTTACTTGCTCTGTTTTTCTTAGAATATAATGGTATAGTAAACACAGATGTTTGCTTTGTGGATGTTGTTTATGAGAGTTCTTACCCAACTCCTATTATTTTTAGAATTCCTTCAGGGCTTGCATCCACACTGCCCATCCCCACATTTCTATGATATATGGCATACACCAAAGTCCACTTCAATGCCTGTGTAGTTCTGAGGAGAAGTAAAGAATAATTTCTATTCTTCCTGAATGAAATAAACATTAATGTAATACCTACTATGTGCCAAGCATGATCTTAAGCACTTTTTTACAAATATCTCATTTGATCCTCATGAGATTGCAAATGATTGCCAATATACATGGATGGCAAATCAACACGGGTCGGGAGGTATCACGGAAGCTAACTACAGTATCCTCTTCAATGGCATGTACATTTGGGTACCTGGAATGCAATGTCTCTAAGAAATTTGCTTTATTTATCCCATATCTAACATGAGCTGATTAGAGTTGAGCTAAGGTGAGTAAATTATCTTAATCTGAGAATAATCAAGAAGGTATGGGAGTTTCTGTACAAGTAAACATATAAAACATACAGATATCCATAGCTGTATAGCTGCATGGGCAGGTGTTTGGCAAAACTGTGAAATATGTGAAATTTGTCTTCATTTCCTTCTCTGTCCCTTCTCTCCCCAATTGCCCACCACTCTTACAAAAGTTTAGTCTTCAGGGTTCTTCACAGGGACAGAGTGTGGGTACCTATAAGATACTACAGATAATTTGTATTACTTAACAACATGTGCATATGTATAAACCTTCTGCACACCAACACATTATAATATGGTCTACATTTTTTATCATTGTCTTACAAATAATAATATATTTTAAAACACTTAATAAAATGACAAAGGCTCATTGGTAGTCACTTTTCTAGCCCATTTCTGGCATATCCAGTAGCTCAAAGTTCTCTCAAAGCTCAGAGATGCTTTGCGAGGGATGCCAATCCTTCCCTTCTCTTCAGGGTATTCATCTCTGAAACCTTTAATACTCTTGGTTTATCCCATTTGGGGTTTTCATGGCAAAGATACTAGAGTGGTTTGCTATTTCCTTCTCCAGCTCATTTTACAGATAAGGAAACTGAGGCAAACAGGGTTAAGTGACCAGGTAGTAAGTGTCAGGCTAGATTTGAACCCAGGAAGATGAATCTTCCTGACTTCAGGCCTGCCCCTCTATCCACTGCGCCATCTAGCTGCCCCCTATGAAGTTTTACTCTATTTTATTCTGGTAGTATCCAGATACCAGTCCAATTGTAGCTTAATCCTGGGCTCATAAGTATGAATTGGAGCCAGCCTAAGATTCCAGTTCCAACCAAGTATAGCTCATCTTCATGAATTTATTTTTGAATTTTGATTTGCCGCAAAGTGACTTTTGGTGGTTCTGTCTTGGGCCAAGATCCACTGACGACTTGGTCCTGTTCTTTCTAGGGTTGAATGGTAGCATTTACCACTAGGCCTAGGAATGAATAGTTTGAGAGAAAACACAAGATAAAGTGAAATTTATCAGGGCATTCCCTATAAAATAGTTTTTCAGTGTTGGGATACTGCTATTTGCAACATGTGGCAGAAGATATCTGATGAGGAAAGTTTTGCTTTAAATTGAAGATTCCATGATAGATACTAGAATGGAATCAATTCATCCATCTCAGCTCCACTCTCCAAAGGGGGAAAAGGACTTAAATTGTATCTATATTTAAATTCTTTGATGCTGTGATGGAGATTAGTCAGTCAGTCAGTCAGCAGCAGCTGTGCTTATGTGTAAGTGTTTAGATTGAATTTCAGTGGGATACTCCCCTAGTCTCCAAAGAAAATGTGCCTAGTACAAACAACATGGTCACAAATAAATTCTTTTCTTTCTTTTGCATACCCACTATTTGTGAGGGAAGTGTAGACAGCAGAAAATTAATGCAAGGATTCAAATAATAATAATGCATATTCTTCCTTTCCTTAGACTAAGTGGATAAATCAGGATAATAACTTTTCCTTCTGAAATTTTCATATTGCTACTAATATGAACTTATTAGTTCATGTTGTGGGGGCTGCTATCATCTCTGTGTGCAGAGTGGTTTAAACCATTTATTGGGGAATTCTAGAGTTGAAACTAACAAATTATAAATGTTTTGTGCCTTAATTACTATATCTGGGGAAAATAATTTATTTTAGTTAATATCTTAGTTAATTTTGTTGGACAATCTTCAAACTTAAAAAAAAAAATAAATGTTTCTTTCCAGACAAAAGATTCGTGCTACTGGGTTGTCTACTTTATTTACTTTCTCTTTAATGTTTCCTAGCATTCATCTGGGTCCTTGGCTTGCTTCACTGTGCTTCCTCCCCCCAGTCATTTTTCGCATAGGCATACCATTAACGGGGCAAATGTTTGCTCATGTTGGCGTGGGAGGGCAGCTTTTTTACATGAATACCCTGCATTATTGATTATGCATGCAGATCTGAACTTCTCTTTACAGTTTAGATTTTGGACAGAAGCAACATTTTATGACAAAGGCTTCCATCCCTGCTGCCTCCCCCAGCCTGAAATGCCTTTTCCAGACATCATTAAATGACCATCCTTATTCATAAGCTGTGCCTACGTGTTATGCTTTGTGGGGTAGAGAGAAGATCCCTCTCTCTTCAGCTTTCTCCCTCACTCAATTGTTACAGTTTTGAAATTCCATTAATAGACCTTTGGTCTTTAGAGATTCATGATTTGGTGTTAAGCACTGCCATTTATATTGGACTGTGTCCTCTCTAGGTAAACTTAAAAAGGTACTTACTCTTGGGAAGAGTAGAAACAATAGTAATAAATAATTATAATAATAATATTTAGGTAGTATTTCACAGTTTACAAAATACTTCTCACAACCTGCCTATTATTGTTCCACTTTTACAGATAAAGAAACTGAGTCTCAGAGAAGTTAAATGGCTTGTCAAAGATCACCCAGCTAGTAAGTTGCAGAGCTGTACCTGGAACTTTACTCTTCCGAGGCCAAATATCATTTTTTCACCTACTACACAATGCCAAGTTCTACTATATCAGCTGCTTTTACCAGTCATTTATACTTTTGTTATTTTATGTCACTTCATGAAAACCATCATCACATCAGTCAATTAATAGACATTTATCAAGCACCTTCTATTCACTAGAAATTGTATTAAGTTTTGGGGTATAAATATAAGAAATGAAATAATCCTTACTCTCAAGGTTCTTATATATATGTAATATGCTCCATTAGGATATATATATATATATATACACACATACATACACATATATACATACACATATACATTTATATATATATACAGAAAGAATAAGAATAAATATAAAAATACAAGTAAAAACAAAGTTATTAACTTTAAGGTAGTTTGGAAATTGAGGGAAATGAAGAAAGGCTTCATTTATGAAGTTGTGTTTGAGCTGGGCCTTAAAGGAACATATGGATTTTATAAACCAGAGATGGGGAGGTAGTGTGTTCCAGGTATAAGGGATGGCTAGTACAAAGAGATGGTATATAGTGTGTGAAGAAGAGAGAGGTCACTTTATATGAATTGAAGAGCGTATGTGTGTGTGGGGGGGGATAATATACAATGGAGCTAGAAAGACAGAATGAGGCCAAGTTGTGTAAGACTTCAAAGATAAATATAAGAGCTTACTTTTTTTTCTTCTGGGCAATAGAGATCCACTGGAGCTCATTGTGTCTGGCCAGGAGTGGCATATTCAGATCTGAACTTAAGGAAATTACTATTACTCTTGTGTGATGGAGGAATTGGAGTATGGAGATATTTGAGAGGTAGAGAAATTAGTTAGATGGGCAATGAAATGCCTGAACTAAGGTTCTGGCTATGTGAATAGAGAGATGATGTTGGGAACAAGTTATGTTTGGGGGATTATTTGGTAACTGATTGGATATGTGAGATATGTGGGATGAAGGCAGGTGAGTTGAGGTTCCAGGTCATTGTGAAAGTGTGGAAAAGAATGTAAAAGGTTAAGTGGAGTGAGAGAGGAGTTAGTACCTGTTATTTTTTGGAAGCAGAGGATATGGTATACAAGGAATGAATGCGACCATTTTAGTTTATTTTAAAGAATCTTCAGATTTAAAAACTAATGCAGAAAACTCTCGATTCTGCCAGTGTAACCTTAGTTGACAACTGAGTCATTTGAGAGTTTTCAGGACATCAGAATGGCTTAATAGGCAAGAATGGGCTTTCTTCCTTTTCAGATGTGTGAAATTTTAAAATAAGGAGACAATCTAGAGCCAGAGCATCTCTGAAGGAATCCTTGAATGCCTGGGAGAGCTGATAGCAGTAAGATAACTAAAGCCATAAACTCAGCCAGATATTAATCACCTCAAGTTATGCCTGAGGTTGGTGCTATAAGTCTACATAAATGATTAAGTTTTATTTTTACAACTTTCCTTTATTGAAGCAATCAAACGGTTTAAACAATTAGAGAAGGTGTCTTACCTCTTTACGTTCAGATAAACCTTAGCTATTGTATTAACAAAGGGTGAAACATAAAAATACAGAGGAAGGAGGTCCATGGCTAGCTAGCTTTGGCCAAATGGCACTAGGTATACAAATAAAAATAGCTGTAATTTGTATATGTTAGTTTAAGATTGCAAAATACTTTACATACATTATTTCATGTGACTTCCTTTAAGGCTTCATTTAGGTACCACCTCCTACTACCTACCATCTCAATTAGACTTGTCCTAATTCTCCCAAAATGCTGGTACTCTTTCCACCCCAGAAATTATTTTGTATCTATTTTTAATTTAAATTTATCATGGTTTTCCCCCAAAAAGAAAATAAGCTCATTTAAGGTAGAGACTACTTCATTTTTGTCTGTGTACACATAGCATAGTGCCTAGTATGTAGCAAATGCATTATATATTTTTGTTGAATGCATGCATTCCTTCATGTGTGAACACAAGAATGAATGAATGAAAGTATGAATGACTATATCAAGCTTTGGAATAGTACATTTACAAGATATAAATGTCCACCATGGATGAAATACCTGTGTTAATGAGAAACAATATTTTTTATCATTAGTACTTATTTCACACATAAGTTACTTTTGAAAGTGATTCTAAGTTTACATACATTGATGCCAAAGATCTAGATCTTTTCAGAGTATCTAATGTTGACCTAATTGCAGCACACCGATGCAATACTCTGGTACTTAATAAATACTTCTCCGAGTAAGTCATGGTTGTATATGGGATATTTTAATAGATGAGGCCCTTTGTATAGAGATTACTCTTTATAAGATAATGTTTCAATTAACATCATAATTCTAGAAGTAAAATGCCAGAGACTCACAAGGAGTATTTTTTTCTTTGTTTCTCCTTAAAGGTCACTCACTGCCCCTTTAACTGTAGGAACAACTCTTCTTACCAAGTATTCACAATTCTCCAAACAATGCACGTGGCCTGCTCCGATACATATGGTCTCTTATAGGGAGAAGCTGATAATAAAACTGGAGATTTTCTTAGAATTAAAGACAAGAAATAACCAGTTTGAGAAACTTGGCCAGAGATAGTGAATCCTCCAGATTTCAAGTCTAGTACATTATCATATAATATCACTTGCTATCATACCCCTAAAGAGAAAATCAAAATATGTAAAACTATATACTAAGTATTTGAGAGGCAAAAGAGAAAAATTGTGATTAGTCTTAAAAATTTTTCTGAAGGGTGGAGTGAAAAGCAAAAAAACTCAAAATATGATGCTGTGTATATAACTGGGGAGGGAAGGAGAGGGGGGAAGGGAGAAAGAGAGAGAGAGAGAGAGAGAGAGAGAGAGAGAGAGAGAGAGAGAGAGAATATAAGCCAAATATATGAAGAAATATTGGAGGCAATAAGCAACTATCTCTATTTGAGTTGTTCATAGACAGCATTTTCTCTTGTAAAACTCCAGGAAATTACTTAGGTATTGACAATTTTCAGCAGTAGTGGAAAAGATTCCCCTGAGGCTGGTAGTTAATTTTAAATACTTTTAACAATCCTCTTTTAGCTGTTGGCTAGTATAATGTTCTCAGATACTAGATCCTTTAAGCCAAAGGTTCTCAAGTTAGATAACTATAAAATTTAGTTATTGTTATTAATACCTTAGAGTGTAAGAATTAAAGCCTATTTGATCAATTTGCATAGCAGTTTACTCTCTTTCTGATACATAATATATTGTATGTGCAAAGCATTTTCTTTGAAGATATTCACAGTACTTTAACAATGTTTTCTTCTGTCTTAAAATACATTTAGGGAATGTGGGACGTATTGCACATATTCTTTTCTTAGAAGAGGAGGGGGGAGTGCAGTCTCTCCATCTGATTGGCTGGTTCCTCTGAACCTGCATTTCATGGAGGATGCTCAGTCTAACCATGTCTTCATTCCTCTCCACACTGTACTCCTGCCTCTCCAGAATTTCTCTACCATATCCCCCCTTTCATATCTATCCCACTCCCCATTTTAGCTTCCTTTTATTTGTTATTTTTTCCCATTAGAATGTAAGCTCCATGAGGGCAGAATCTGACTTTCTGTTTGTATTTGTATTCCCAGCACCTAGAATACAGTCAGCCCTTAATAAATGCTTGTTGATTTGTTGACTTGAATGGAACTGAGGCATAGAGCAAGTGGTTTATTCAAGGACAAATAAATAGGGACAGAAATAGAACTTGGGTCTTCTAATTCTCAGTCTTGTGTTTCAGTTGTGCTCATTTTCTTCAGCATTACTGAAAACATTTCTCTTCCCCAAAGAGAAAGTTTGCATGAAAAGAGAATAATTGAAACCATCTTTAGAAAAGATGGGGCCATGAGTTGATAGAAATTATGATAACTCAAATTTGTATAATGCTTTAAAGTAGACAAAATTCTTCTCTTATAACAACTCCTCAAGGTGGGTAATACAATTCATTACCTCTATTTTAGAGGTGAAAAGAGTTGTCAGAGAGCTTAAGTGCCTTGTTAAAGATCACATGACTAGTATAAGAGCTGGAACTCAAATCTAAATCTTCTTATTCTTTTTCTACTGTACACCTCATATTCACAGTAACTGATATATTCTCAGCTTTGCTGGGTTTTGAAATCAAATGGTTCTTTAAAAAAAGGGCATCCAGATTTTGGTCAATAAGTTTGTTTTGGGTCTGTTTTGCTTTCTTCCTATTCATAAAGTGAATAATCCTGCTTTATATTCTATCTATAAGTACAACTAAAGGCAATTTGGATTATGTATTCCGTATTATTTTATACTAACAGAGAATTATTTTTGAGCTCTTTTGATATATTCAGTTATCATTTCCAGTGTATAAGTGATTTTAGAAAGTGGTTCTTAATAATCCTTTCAGTGAGGTTGATAGACTCTAAAGAGGTGGCAGCTGCGTGCCCAAGGGTATATAGCTGCCTTTAGTTGGTTATGTTCTGGGCTATAAAGGAGTGATCAGAAAACTTTCCTGATGTTGGTAATTAGTGGAGCTGGCATGTTAGGAAGCCCGTCCCTGGATATTTGTGACAGAGTATGGAGTAGTTACCGAGTGCTTGTGATTCAAGGAAACAGAAAAGTAGTAGGAGAACAGAAGCGGAATGGAACAGAATTTGAGAGTGATGTGATTGTATAGAAGTTAATAAACTGGGAATCATGGTGGGCATTTCTGGAGTTTCTTCAAGTATATAGCACCACAAGATTCAAGTGTGTATTTCAAGTGTGAACTCTGTTGATTGGTGGATATCTTTGGATGTAGAGCTTCAGAGGTTTCAGATGATCTGTCCCGACCTATGGCCTAATCTAAGAAGAATAAAGAGAGTGAACATTAAAGTATTGACATACATAGAAGAACCCTTGGATTATTCATCCAGCTAGTAAGACTGAGGGCATGATGGACCTAGTGCCTTCTCACAGAGCAGGACAAGCCTTAGAGAAATGGTGATGCCAAGATCTAATGGATGAAAGAAATGAAGGGCATAGTTCTGACCTCTTCCCCTTCTTTCTCCCACCCCCACCATTCTCCACTTGAGGAAAGTAATATGGTAGTCACAATGATTCTAAAGCTATATTAAGAGAGCCATAGTACAGCATTAGGAAAGTGATTCTCCTCCACTCTGCTCTGATCAGGCTACATCTGAAGCATGATGTACCTTTGGGAACCCTAGGAAGAATCAAGATGACTTGAATGTCATCCAGAAGGATGTAGGTAGTATGGTGAATAATTTTGAGGTCATGGCATATGAGAATCAGTTGGAGGAGTTATAGGGGAATGATCATATGGAAAAAGGATTTGTGCAGGCTGTTCCCAGAAGGTAAAACTCAGAGCAATGTTTGGGAGTCAGAAAAAACAAAACAAAACAAAAAAACTCCCCTCCAAATAAACAAACCAATTTAGATTTAAGGCAAGAAGAAGCTTTGTAACATTCCTACCTATTCCAAAGTGAAATTGGCTTCCTTGGGAGGTGGTGGGTTTATCATAGACTGTATGTCCCCTAATCATAGATATCGTAGAAGAGATGATCTTAGGCAAAGAGCCCTGGCTACGTAGTCGGAGGACTTGGATTCAAACCCATGTCTGTTCCTAATGTGTGTGATGTTGGACAAATCAGTTAAACTGCCTGGGCCTCAGTTTCCTCTTCTATAAAATGAGGTGTTTATACTAGATAGCCCCAGCTCTGCATTTATGCCTCTATGACCTCTGGATTCTTGTTGAAGTACAAATTGGACCAGGTGACCCCTTAGATTTCTGCTAACTCTGAGATTTTGTAAAGAAAAAGCCTAGGGCATGAATATGGCTAAGGGGTGGGGTGGCATTTAAAGGGGAAGAGAAGGGCAAACAGTTTCCCAGTGCTGGGAGAGTGGGCCTGTGGACAGCAATATTGATATAAACACTAAAATATGCATTTGATGTGTCCTTTTTGAAATGGGATGGGCAACTTACAGTGAAGTCATATTTTCACTGGGACTTCATTCTCAATAGCATTCATTCCCTCTGACTGGAACTGTACTTTGCACACTGAATTGCATTCCATTGACATGATTTGAAACTTTCATTCTATTTAACTATAAATGGAGATTCATTATAGCTGACTTCACAATAAGTGGGTTCTAGTGTTGTTGGCATTTAGTAGAATGACAGATCTTAGTATCTTTGTATCATGCTACTTTAAAATGAATACATTCTATGTGCTTTCAATTCTGGTTCAAAGAAACTACTATTGAATTTTATAGTAATTGCATAAAAAGTTCTGCTTAAGTTCCACTGTTTTGATTTTGTGATGGAATTTCTTTTTGCTTTCAGTCATTTGGAACTTTCTCTCGCTTTAAAATCAACTATTGGTTGTAAAATGAGATAAAACTCAAGGATTTTAAATAAATTTGTGACAGTTTTCCATCACCATAACCTTTCAAAAGCCTTTTTGTGAATTTTAAGCTCTTACTTTAGTGATGGCTTGCAACTATCTATCTTACATTCAGAGTTCTGATATAAAATCCCTTTCATAAAATTTATAGTATTTCCATCAGTGTATAGAATATTTTTCTTTGCAGAAGATTGAGTCTAAGGTTTGTTTATTTAGCTTCTGTCTTCCACTGGGGAAAAGCTCAATGAAAATGGAGTGTATTTATTCAACCTGGAATCCTGCAGCAGAAGGAGAGGGGAGACTCAGGGTTATATTCAGGTAAAGAAAGGAAAAAAGGAAAGCTGAAGAGGTGAGGTAAGGGTGGAGGGAGGCTAGCAGATCTATCCTGATTTTGGGCAGTCTCCAATTCAATTCAGCTCAACAAACATTGATGAAAGCTGAGCTTTCAAGGAATACTCTGCTTCAGCAGATTCCAGGGATAGGCCTCCAGGCGAATTTAGGCTTGTATCCTAGTTTGTCCTCAGCTTTTGGGCACAGACAAGCAGGGTGGGTGAGACTATTCTTCTGATCATTCTCTCCTTCCCCCAATCGGTACCCCAAAATGACTCTAAGCACTCACCTGGCTCTCCCTGCCAAAACCCCTCAAATTCATTTTAACCCATAGACAAAGCTTTTAATTCAATATTAAGGGTGAGGCTTAACATACATATATACTTGAAAGTGGTAATACTTTGACTTCCTACACCTTTCATTGCACTCCAAAGTGGGCCTGCCTTGCCTGCATCCTTCCATTGTGCTCCAAGCAGGCAATGTGCTCCTCTCTAGCCACCTCTTCTATCAAGTCCCTTGTCCTTTTATCCAACTGGAGATTTTGTGTTTCCAGATCCCAGATTTGGATCACTTGCACCATTTGTTGCCTCCACTCCTGTTCGAGGTTTCCTTAACAAAGCTGGAAAATCACCAAAAAATGTGCTGACCCCATGACAAATTGATGTTAAATAATCTCAACTGGGCCCTCACTGCAGCAAGGAAATCCTTTTAATACCTCCCTAATCAATTCACTATCACAGTGGCTTCTCCAAATCTTTTAAACCTTTCCTTTGAACCTCCCAAAATTCCCCTTCCCTTCACCCTCTTAGCTGAGAACCTTGCCACATCCACTGAAAAATATGGAATCCTATTGATGAGATCCTGCTCTTGCCTCCTGTTCCCCATCTCTCATCACTCTGGTGCCTTCTGCCATTATCTCCTCCACACGAAGAGGCAACTCTTCCTTCACCCACTGCATTTCATCTCCTGCTTTCTTTCCTCTCCACTGGCCTGAAATGCATTCCTCCCATCTCTCAGAACCTTTACTTTTCTCCAAGCTTTGGTTGAAGTGTCATTTTCTATCTGTGATATTTTCTGATCTCCCCCATTCCACATGACTGTCTAGTCCCTCCTCTCCCACTGACTTTATATATATTTTTGGGTATAATTTTTACATATCTATATAGGGATAACTTCTCTCTCCCAGTTGGATTGTAGGCTCCTTAAGGGGCTTGTTTAAGGTTTTGTAGTTGTATCTTCAAATCATTCTCTCTGAGATGGAATGATGATGATGATGATGGTGATAACAGCAACAACAATAACAATAGATAATGTCAGTGAAGGTTTAAAACTAGACAGAAATAAATAATTTTTAAAACCACAATAAAAAGAAAGAGAGAACTCTTCTTTTTGCCATGGAGTAATGATCCCATTCCACTGTTTTCTTTAGCAGACTGCCCCGCCCCCCATCATCCTCACTGTCACACTAATCTTCAGTCTCTCTCTGCTGGCTTGCTTCCCTCCTGCCTACAAACATATCCGTGTCTCATTCATCCTCAACAACCTTTGCTGGATCTGTCCATTCCTGCTAGCTATCTTTCTATATCTCTCCTCCCTTTTGTGGCTAAACATCATGAGAAGGCTATCTATGATGGGTCCTTCTCACTTCCTTTCCTTTCACTTGCTTCTTATCTCCTACAATCTAATTTCTGACCTTATCAATCAACCAAAACTGCTCTCTCCATTTGTCAATGATCTAATTGACAAACCTATTAACCTTTTCTTAATCTTCATCCTTCTCGATCTCTAACCACCCTGTCTCCTTGATACTCTCTTCTCTCTAGGTTTTGGTGACTCTACTCTCTCCTGGTTCTCCTCCTATCCCTGCAATTGCTTCTTCTCCGTCTCCTTTCCTGATTCTTCATCCTGGCCATGCCTATTAAGCATGAGTGTCCTCCAAGGGTCTGTCCTAGGCCTTTTTACCTCTTTCTATACTATTTCTTTTGGTGATCTCAACTCCCATGGTTTTAATTATCTTCTCTATGAAAATGCCTCTTAGATTTACTTGTCTAGTCTTAACCTCTTTCCTAACTTTCAGTCTCACATCTCCAATTATGTTTTGGACATCTGGAACTGGATTTCCCATAGACATCTTGGAGTCAGCATATCTATAAGTGAACTTAATACCTTTCCTCTCAACTTTCCCCTCTTAGATTTTCCTATTACTGTCCAGGGAACCATTTTTCCAGTCTACCAGGCTTGTAACCTAGATTGCATCCCTGATTTCTCACTGGATCTCACCCTCATATCCGATCAACTGTCAAATCCCTTTCTTTCTACCTTCAACTTTTCCCCTGACTGTCCTTTGACACAGCAACCCCCTGGCACAGGCTGTTGTTATCTCACATGTGGATTCTCGCTTTCGCTGCTGGTTTGTCCCCCTGCCTTAAATTTCTCTCCATTCTATTCTATCATTCACTCAGCTGACAGACTGATCTTCCTAAATTGCAGGTCTGACAATATCACACTCCTATTCAATAAAACATAATGACCCTTTATCATCTCCAGAATCAAATATAAAATCATCTTTGGTGTTCAAAGCTGTTCATAATCTGGCCATCTCCTAACTTTCCAGTCTTCTTATGCTTTACTCCCCACTATGTACTCCCTAGTCCAGTGACACTGGCCCCCTTAATATTACTTACACAAGAATCTGCATCTTTCCATGCATTTTCATTGACTGTTGCCCATGTCTGGAATTTTCTTCATCCTTATGTCCACCTCCTGACTTCTCTGGCTTCCTTCAAGCCTCAACTTAAGTCTCTCATTCTGAAATAAGTCTTTCTCACTCCTCCTTAGTTTTTGGGTCTTCCTTCTGTGCTTATCTCCCAATTATCCTATTTATCTTGTTTGTACATACTTGTTTACATGTTGCCTCTCACATTAGACTGTGAACTCTTTGAGAGCAGGGATTATTTTGCCTATTATTTGTATCCCTAGCACAGTGCCTGGCATATGGGTGCTTAATAAATGCTAGTTGATTGACTGAAACTGATCGACACTGAAATTTAATTAATTAATATCATTCTTTTTGGAGAAAAAATTTTGGTGGCATAGGAAGGAGAGGGCAAAATACTTCTCAAGGTCACAGTCCTTCAAGCATGCCAGAAGAAGTAGAAACTATGTACAGAGTTCCATTGATTCCTATTACAAAGTTAGAAATGTGTAGTGGGATACATTTTCAATGAGCCATGTTGGAGCTGGGGCATTGGGCACAACAGAGTACTAATGGGCCTGCAACCCTGCTAACCCCCTGTGTTCTCAACACTGCTAAACTGTACTCCACTGCTCCACTCAGGCACAAGGCAATCAATTCAGCCTTATTTAGTATTGGAAGTTGACAGTGAGCAACCGGTCCCTTCCTTAACACCAATCCTTCTTACCCAGTCTCTCCCTCACTGAGTCAATGACAATAAATGTGGATTTTTTTTTCATTATGGAATTTTTTAAAAATCAAGGAAACAAGACTTCATAGTAATACTTTTAAAATCACACATAAGTTTATTCCCTGTTTCATAAATTCCATCAGTTCCAAATCAGTTATTAGGTGGTCATTTGTTGTTGTTCAGTTGTTTTCAGTCACATCCACCTCTTTGAAACCCCATTTGTGGTTTTCTTGGGAAAGGTAGTAGAGTGGTTTGCCATTTCCTTCCCCAGCTGATTTTACAAATGAGGAAACTGAGGCAAACAGGGTAAGTGACTTGCCCAGGGTCTGAGACTGGATTTGAACTCAAGAAGGTAAGTCTTCCTGACTCCAGGCCTGGCACTCTATCTGGACCACTCTATCTGGACCACCTAACTGTCCTTTAGATAGTCATATAAAAATTAAAAGATTCTGTTTTCTCTAAAAGGCACTTTGCAGTCCCTTTCCACATGAAGATTTTGTGATTCTATACAAGTATTTGCATAGATTAAGTGGAAAACATATGGTCTCAAAAAAAAGATCAGCCAACAGACTTACTTTTTCTACCAGAAAGTTAGATAATGAATGTAGAAATTAACTCCAAATTTTATGTGAATGTGCTGAAAAACGGACCCAGAAGAGAACATCAGAAATCAAAATGTCTATTTGTTCTGCTGCCTCTGGGGACCGGTATGATTCAAGTAAAGGTCCCCAGTGATGTGTAGCCAGAAAAATGGGGATTCCTCTACAATTAGAAATAACCCTAGGGAGTCTACGATAGATAAATTAGTCCAGTTCTAGAGTTCAAGGAGTAGAAATGAAGCTACACATTCCTTACAACTAAATTCTACTGGGTTTATTGATTAAAATACAAATCATCATTGATACACATAGAAAGGACACAAGGAATAATATATGTGCAAGTTAGCTCAGTCCTCCGTTTTTTTTCATTCTGTCTCCCGGAAGGAAAAAAGAAATACCTGGTAGGACTAGGCAATCTACCCAGAACTTGGGCTAGGTTCTAGCAGTGGCTCTGGGTAGGAGTAATCCAGTCTTGTACTCTGGAGAGCAAAGGAAATTGATGCCTCTTTTAAATGTGCTAAGAGATCCTAGTTCCCTTTTGAATGAACATACCATGAGCAAGCTAGGTAAGATTGTACACAACAGTCCATAAAGTTTCCTTGCTGACACGAGGTGAAGTACTGCACATATGTGGCCAGTTGTCATTCTATTTGTTTCTTCTCTTTGTGAGGGAGGAGGGATAGATGGTCTGATGAGATCGTTTATTCAGATTGTGTTATTCTTCAGCCTTAATAATCTTAGAAAAGCTGGGCTAGTTCTGCTCGAGAACTAACTGCCCTTTGATAGAGGCTTACCGATGCTATGAATTAAATATAGATTTTCCCACAGTGCATCTTTTGTTGTTAGTCCTTAATTCTCAAAGAAGACCATAACACCAGAAAGATGATGTCATTATTTGCAAGTGAATTGGATTTAATAGAAGGAGGGCTGTGCAAGGTCACCAGCCTCACTTTCTCCTCTGGAGCCATCTCTGTGTCCAGTGGCAAGATATAGATCAGGACAACTGGAGATGGTCCCTCCACAATGCATTTAAAATACTGCTTAAGACATAAAACCATCCAGCCTCTTTTAGAGACTGTGGAACTGGATCACACAGGTTAGGCTAGATTGGCCATGGCTACACTGAGTTGGACTATAATTCCCTAATTGCCTTGACCTAACAGAGTTTTTTACCCTTTCTATGTCATGTACCCCTTTGGCATTCTGGTGAAACCTATAAACCCTTTCTGAGAATAATGTTTTTTAGGTGCATAAAATAAAATACAATGAAAACCAATTATACTGAAATACAATTATTAATGAAACAACACAATTTCCTAGGCTACAGATCCAGGTGCTAGATAATATCCATATATCAAAACCGAAACCTAAATGATTCGGTCATGTACGCAGAATACTTTTTTTCTATGTCTTCAAGGCATTATGCTGGTAATGAGGAAAGTGCAAAAATGAACATTAAGATTTTTAACATTTTTAAAGAATTTACAATCTAATTAGAAAAATACGAGGTATACAATTATTGGCAGTTCAGGAATGAATAGCAAGCCCATCAAGAAAATAAGAAGAAAAACACTGAGAGAGTTCAGAGGAGGAAAGTAATGCTTTCATCAAGGAGAAACTTCATGGAACCAAGTGGCTTTTGAGTAGGACCATGAAGGATAATAGAGTTTCAGGAGACAGAAATAGTAGGAGGGCCTTTTTAGCAGAGGCTAACAATCAAGCAAAGTAACAGAGGAAGAAGACCACAGGTGCACGTTTGGGAAATATTGAGTAGTCTATTTGACTAGAGAAGGGAGTCTCTCTATAAGACAGTAAAGTAAATAACCTTGGTTTCTTCTTTTGAGACTTTTCCCTGATTCATAATATGGTGAGAGAAAATAGCATTTTCTGCCTTCTGGGCCATGTGCTTTTGTATTTACAATCCTACTTTGCTATTGAGTCAGCTAGGTGGTGCAGTGGATAGTCTGCTATGCCTGTAATAAGGAAGACCTGAATTCAGATCCAGAACCTAGGAATTATTTGCAGTATTTGGGGATACTCCTTCTAGAACTTCTGTAACTTAGATAAAATAGGAGAAATTTCCATGAGGACAGATGTAGTAAGAGTTTTCTTTCCCACTACAAATTGATTCTAGGAGTCAGTTTCCTTAGAATCTGAAAAGCAGGTTTCATGCTGAACTACTCAGTATTGTTGCCAGGTCAAAAAGTTTGCCCTGTTAACAGAAAACAAGCTTTTCTTCAGTAGAATTCCAGATTTTAAGAAGCATTGTTAATTTCATTAGATTACAAGTCAGCTGTTTAAGATTAGCTCTCCCTTAAGTGTGGGAGTTAACAGAAAAAATAACTTTTTCCCAGAAATGTGTATTATATTTTATTTGTTAATATACAAATTGTAAATAGATTTGACACTAGTACATTAACTAGCTTAATTTAAAAAATCTCCTTGCCATATTGGAATTGAGTATGAACTGACTCAGTCTGTTAAAATGGCAACATAAATTCTCAAAGCTCAACACCTCCTAAAATTTTTAATAGTTAATTGAGCCTGTTTGCATCCCAATGTTTCGATTATTAATTGTGTCTGCTTGAACACCAAATCTGTTGGGTGTCAGTACTCCCTGGATGGTCTGAACGATAGCCACTAGGGGGCCTGGATGCTGAACCCCACAAAATAAAGGGGAAAGACACAGACACTATTATAAGGTAAATAGATCATAGAGAACAATTCTTAGCTCAGTTGAAACAAAATCTATAAAAGTTGATTCATAATGAAAATACAATTTATAACATAAATCATAAAAGTATAAGATAATTATTTTTGAAAGGAGGATGGCAAGGAGGCCTACGCTGCAAGGCCTATAGTCCTTGTTTTGGTAATTGTCCAAGTGACTCCTCTCCCTCTCCTCCCCAAGCTGACATGACATGAAGAAGTTGGGGAGAAAAAGAATCTCAGAGAAGGAAGGTTGTTGATCTTCTGACTTGAAAAGAGCCTTACTGAGACCTGTTGTACCTAGCAGCAGACTTGATATCAGCTGTTAACTTTTCATTGCCAAGGATGGCTAAATTGGCTAGCAAGTCAGGGATGACTTGCTGAACCCATCAGCCTGCCAACACAATGGCTAAGTAGGCAGATTCCTACTAGAACAGCAGGCAGGCTGGTAACAACATTTTCCATTAAGAATACCTGGTAAACCCGAGAAAACCACACTCCCAGGATCACCCTCTTCAATAACTAGTCTTTTACTCCCTTTATATGATCTGGCTTAATGTTGATGTTTGCTTTCCTGGATAAATTCTAAGATTGTTGTTCAGTGGTTTTCAGTTGTGTCCAACTCTTTGTGACTCCATTTGGGGTTTTCATGACAAAGATACTGGAGTGGTTTGATATTTCCTTCTCCATTCATTTGACAGATGAGGAAACTGAGGCAAACAGGGTGAAGTGACTTTCCCAGAGTCACACAGCTAGTAAGTGTTTGAGGTTGGATTTGAACTCAGGAAGATGAATCTTTCTGATGCCAGGTGGGGCACTTCATCCACCGCACCACCTCACTGACCCCTAAACTGGAAACTTCCATGTTAGTAATTCTTCTAACCCCCTCCTCTGGGCCCTTTGGCCTCCTCAACTCTAAAGATTTTCATCTTGGCTGTGTTTCAGCCACGCAC
This sequence comes from Trichosurus vulpecula, assembly GCF_011100635.1. Taxonomy (NCBI): domain Eukaryota; kingdom Metazoa; phylum Chordata; class Mammalia; order Diprotodontia; family Phalangeridae; genus Trichosurus; species Trichosurus vulpecula. The sequence continues at coordinate 132,930,240 of NC_050579.1, read as the reverse complement.
TTGATGATGATTCAGAACTTGTGTAGCCCAGTATATGTACCCACCATCTGTGATCATTGGTTCTTTTTTCTCTACTCAGACTTCTAGGCAAATGTAGCATCAGGGAAAGAGAATTACATAAAACCAAATTTCTCCTTCTCACCACTGTTCCTTCACAGGATTTGACATTTTAATTTTAGTTAATTTTATCAAAAAGTAGAGCTCCTACACAATGTACTTTTGAAGTCATGGACTTAAAACTTCTTGGAACACCATGGCTAGGACAGCTTGAGCTTTGCTACATGGAAACTGATTTGTGTGTGTATCCTATACTATGCATCTTCCGGCAGTAATCAGACTTTAGTTCTCCAAGCAGATTAACGGATGCTTATTAGCATCAAAATATAGTCAAAATAGATCAGATGTAAACATATTTTTATGCAATGGTATTACCATCAACATACAGTTAATCTAAATTGAATGACTTCATAATTGGAGTTTTGTGTAAGGGGAATGAAAATTCTTCTGTTTATGGAGACAGTGGTTGTTTTAATATGGCAGCTGTAGACTTAGGTGTCTTCTGAGAATAGGTGGGGTGCTCACTTATATGCAGCTGTTCTGCCTGTGACAAGAGCAATGAAAACTTGGAACTTAGTTTAAATGAGCAAAAGAAGAAAAGGTGGGGAAAATTGTAAATAGTATGTGGTGAAAGAAAAACATTGAAGGAAAGAAGTGAAATATTTTAATTTTTTTTCTTTTTTCTTTTTGTTTTTACATCACCTTTATTTTCAAATACATCTTTTTCTACTCCTTTCTTCAGAGAGTCATACCTTGTGGCAAAGAATAAAAAAGAGAAGGGGTGAAATGAGTTTGGCAAAACTAACCAGCAAATCAGCGAAGAATAGCAGCATGTATAATGTTCTATCCAGGGGTGGGAAACCTGCAGCCTTGAGGCCACATGTGGCCTTCTAGGTCCTTGAGTGAAGCCTTTTGACGGAGTCCAAGTTTTAGAGAATAAATCCTTTTATTAAGGGGATTTGTTCTATGACTTTTGGACTCAGTCAAAGGGCCATGCTTGAGGACCTAGAGGGCCACATTTTCAGTGTTGTGATCATTGTGTCTTGTTTTTATTGGTCTTGCTTACTTTATTTTTTAACATTTGCTCTCATAAACTTGCGCCTGGACTATTGAAGTAGCCCTCTGATTGGTTTCCCAGACCCAAGTCTCTCCCCGCTCTAATCCATTCTCTATTCATTGGCCAAGGCATTTCTTGAAAGCATAGGTCTAGCCACATCACCCTCTCTGCTTAATCATCTCCAGTGGCTCCCTGTTACCTCCAAGAGCAAATGTAATCTCTTTGGTGTGTACAGGACCTTTAGTTCTATTTTCAACCCACTTGGGATATGCAGCATGCCTAGCAGTGGTCCTTTTGAGTTAAGTGACATGGCCATTTCAGTCATTTTCTCGGCATAATTCCAAATTATTTTCCGTAATGGTTGGGCTAAGTCACAGCACCACCAATCACTTGTTGCTGTATCCATCATTCTATGACCCCTCCAGCATTGACTATTCTCATCTTTGAATGAATAAAAGAGCATTAATGATTATGATTGCTTATTAAACTCATCAAGTGCCATGGGAATACAAATACAAAAAGATGGGGATGTAAATAGAAAAGCTCTTAAGAACCTCATCTTACCATTAGCTGAGACAACACACAAGAGAAATTTTAGTCTCAGGGAAGTTGGGAAGGTCATAAAGTCCTAAAGGTACAGTGATAGGGTAAGAAGGCAAGGCCCAGAGGTCATTAGATTATTAAAGTTAAGAGGACAATGCTGGGGGACTGCGGGGGAATAGAAGCAGGGCAGTTGATAAGGCTTGGTACATTTTAGGAGACAATGGAAGGGGAAATGTTAAGGCCAAATTAATGGTCCTCCATCTCAGGTAGAATGTTGTTGACTTCCATCTTATTCCTCTGTGAGCAGTAAAGCATCCCAAGTAAAGGACAAGAATAGGAGGTAGAATACCCCCAGTTGCAACCATCCTGACTGCGAGGTAGTCAAGTTTGCTAGTTTTAAAGTCACACCTCAAGGTTATGTTTGTTAACATTTCTCATTGTAAGTGATTTGGAACAATAGTTCAATAGTTCAAGTGAGCCGTTTCCCTTTTTCTCCCAGTTGCATTGATTTTGTTCATGCAAAAACTGAATTGTTTATTAACTTTTGATTTTTCTTGCTTCTTAAGCCAACATAATATTGTTTCCACTTAGAATATTTTCAATGTTTAAAAAAGAACAAAGAAAGTGCTTTCCTACCTAATTTTCCCTATAACTATTTTGGTTCATATTTTGCCTCAATTCTATCATACTAACAACTTCCAAATCACATGATCCTTGCTTTTTCTGTTGAGGTGAAACTGAAAACAAGTAATTTGAGAACTTTGCCAAAAGTAGGTAGAAAAAGAAATCCAATTAAAAAGTATTTAACTTCCTTTACTTTAGAACTAAGCAGTTGTATACCCATGAACTGGAAATGGGAATGCACCCAAATCAAGTGTGGTAGGGAGTGAATCATACATAATAAAAATATAAGATTAGAGGTGATCTGGATTGCTTATATGATGTAACACATTATTCATTAGATTGTAGGTTCCTCGAGGGCAAGGGACTAGATCTTGCCTTTTTTTTTTTGTAACTACAGCAAGTAGCACAATGCCTAGCACATAGTAAGAGCTTAATAAAGCTTTATGTACTACCTTTTTGCTAATTCTTGTTTCATACTCAGGTCTAGCTGCTGGGTCAACATATATTGAAAATATGTATTGGAAAAATAATAGTTACTTAAAATAATAAATAACATTTAAAAATAAAGTTACTTAATAATGTATAATTCTGAAATAGAGGTGCAGTATGGTGAAATGGGTAGAGGACCAGCAGCCCCTGCATTGAGAAGAGCTAGGTTCAAGTACTGTCTTAGGCTCTGTGACAATGAGCAAACCACTTAACCTCTCATTGATTCTGTGAAGTTTGCAAAACTGTTGCTAGTCTGCACTTGGGAGAGGAAATTTCCTCACCAAGAATTGCCTACCCCAAAGAAGTCACAGGTCTAACTCTTGTCCTGCTCCCTCCCAAATTCTGAAATAACTGCAGTATGCTGGCTTCCAAAGAAGAGGTTGCCATGGTGCTATAAATTTTGCCACCTGCTTTAAATAACAGGCTCTTGACTCAGATGAACTCCCTTGTCCAGAATAACCTGGTGAGGACATGTATTTTTGCATGTGAGGGAGGGTTTACATGCCTTTATCAGTCTTTGATCTTTCTTTCCTTCAGTTTTTAAATGGAGACAGTAGAACCTTCTCAAACATTTAAAATTGAACATGACTTAGTCATCCACAAGAGCATTGTCAGTGAAGCAAACATTCTGAAATTGTAGGGTCCCTAGACCTTGGCCATGAAATTCGGTAGAGCATTCATAATGCTAGTGCCTAGGGCTTTACAGATTTGCATCGAACTTTCTCAAATTCTTTGCATTTTCTCCCCCCAAAGCTTCCACATCTGCTAGATCCAATCAGTGCAGAGTGACAGCCAAAACAATTTAAGCAAACAATTTGCCCTATTCTTCAGCCTGCTTAGAGAACAGTCTGATACTATTCCCAGTTGTATGAATGTAGGTGAAGGGAAAGCCGAAGAGAGGAGCAAGATTAGTGATAGACTTACTTCAGGAAAGATCTTGTCTAATCTTAAGTACTTCAACTTTACAAACAGCTTTGGCCAAATACCATTCCCATGTGTTCAGTATTTGGCAACATGCTTAAAGCAGATAATCAACCCAGCCCTGACATACAATGTATATTTGCCTGCTGTCAAAACAGCTTATAAACATACTTCACCAAGGCACTCACAAATAAGATGGAAAAGCTACAGGGAAAAAAAAAATCAAATAACCAAAGGATTCCCTCTTTCTTTGTGCCTTTCCCCATTTCATTTTCTGATCAGCTTTTAAGTTTATCTAAACAGGACTGATCATAAGCTTCAAAAGTTTGTCCCTGATTAATACTGGATGAATCTGTGCCTTCTCTAAGGAAAGAAGGAAATTTTTGGATGTAGTTATGGGCAGTCAGAGGCTCAATGGGAGGAAGTAATTCTATCCTAAGTCTATCTGATTCTCACTTTTCTCTTGCAGAGCAGCATGAGAGATGTCTCCCAATATTATAGGATAAGTATAGCTCACTGAACACTGCCTAGCAGCAGTTTACCACAAGCTAGTTACACTGTCAAAAACTAGGTGCTTTTTCTTTTGCTCTCTGTTTGAACACTGATAAATTTAGTCATGCTGGGTGAGAGCTAGCAAAGTGTACTTCTCTGCAGGTAAGCTTGGCAGTGTCATGTCCAGCTCCGGTGTTTGGAAGTATTGCTTACATAGTGTGAAATACATTCTCTGAAAAGAATTGTGCCATGATGTGTAATGTTTATGGAAATGGATAATGTGGCAGTCCATCTGTGATCCTTAAAATGGAACTCTAAGGCCAAGTCATAAACTCAAGCTCCTCTTCAATCATTAGCAGCAATAGCTGCATTTTTTTTCCTTTTTGAAACATAATTTAAGATATGTTTGGTTATACTTCATGCAATAGGGGCAGCTAGGTAACACAATAGATAAAGTGCTTGCCCTGGAGTCAGGATGACCTGAGTTCAAATGTGGCCTCAAACATTTACTAGCTATATAACCCTGGGCAAGTGAGTTAACCCTGTTTGCTTCCATTTCCTCATTTGTAAAATGAGCTGGAAAAGGAAATGGTGAACCACTCCAGTATCTTTGCCAAGAAAATCCCAAATGAGGGCATGAAGAGTCAGACACAACTGAACAATAACAACACCACCACAGTATGTTAGGTCAATGACCCTTGCTGTTTCCATTGCTTCTGAAGTAAAAGGCATAAAGTAGTGATAATTTTTTAAAGAATCACCTCATCTTCATTGAACTATATAATAATTAAGAGTAGCTAATAAACAGGAATCACATTTATATGTTGCTTTTCTGACAGCAACCCCATTTTAGAGATGAGGAAACTAAGGCCCATGAAGATGAAGAAATATTCCTATACTTCCAAAAATAGTTTCTGCTGGAGCCAGGACACAAACTTAATTCTAGTGATGATAAATTCAGTCTGAGTAACCCCCCAGCTCCTCAAGATCACTTGGTTACTGCCCTCTGGGGACTCAACTTGCCAGTGTGAATGAGGGAAGTAGTCCCAAAGGGTGTGCTTACAGAACTGTGATCTGTTATTTACCTTTACATTTTTTCTTTGTCTCTCTCCACCTTGATTTAAAACATCATTATATTGCATTTTGTGTCAGTTGCCCATGATAGAAAATCAAAGCTGTCCAGTCTGCTTCTGATATCTGTGTATTCTTGCCCTCCATGTTTGTGGTGAGGAGAATGAATGAGAATAGTGGAAACTTTTCTCTCTTTTGGATAAGTTTAATTCTACCTCATCACTGCTGACTAGGCACAGATAACTCCAAGGCAACTCTATACTTTTTTCACCCATTTATTCCTCTTCTTCCCCATGTCATATTTTCTCCCTCTTCCCATTTGGCAGTGTGGTATAGTAGATAGAAACAGCCAGTAAGACATGGCTTCAAACACATCCTATCTTATATATTTGTATGTATGTTTTTATATGTATGTATGTATGTGTGTATCACTACTGGCTGTATGATGTTAGTCAATACTCTGGGAAATTGAGACTATAAATTGCAGAGAAAATGCCAACATACATCAGAAGGAATTTTCTAAACCAGGAGTTCCATATACTAATGTCCCTACTATCCCTTGACCTGTTCAACATCCTCTTCTTTTTCCCTTTCTCCTTTTTATTCTTTTACTTTCCTTTTAAAAGTCCAAGAGGACAGATGGTAGTAATCATGGTTGGAGTTGTTAAGGATTGCAGCCAGATGTATGGTCCTGTCTCCTAATTAAAAGGAGATATCCCATTAGTTGTTTTCTCAACTCAAGCTCTAGTGGGTGTAAGCAAAGAGCTAAGGCCATAGTGTGATGATTCCTGAATTAACAATTCAGTTCTCTGGGCCTATGTTGAGTCTTTGAGTTAACCTTACACTTAGATTTTTCCTTTAATTTAGTAAAGCTGGCATTCTGTATTTTCTTTTTAAACCTTTTGAAAAATATTCTCCATATATGTTTGAGGATCAAAGGCACAACCTCTATCATCTGTCTATGAAGGTGGACACTGAAGAAAAGTCATTGGAACTCAGGGGAGCTTTCTTGGCAAGGCTTGAAAGTGTATTTCTAAACACTATGAAAAAGGCATTGTAAGGAAAGGCCACATTTATTAGAAGAGATCAAAAATCCTTATTATTTGGACAAAGGATTCGTTTGTTGTCTCAATGCTAAATACGCTTAATGGCATCTATTCATCTCTTATTTTAATGAGACAATTTAAGAAAAACAGACCAATGTATTAAGAAATTAGATTTTTTTCCTCTGAAAAAAACAAAATAAACCCAGGAAATAATTTTCTTTTAAATATGAAAGGCACAAATGTGCTTGTAATTACTCTATAGAAGAAAAATGTGGCATTTTGTTTCTTAAAAACAAATTAATTAAGTTGCACTGCATTTTGATTCCTAGAACACATCTCAAGGCTACAGCTGATAATATCTCCATTATTCTTAAAGTGAATGTGGAATACTCAGAGTCCAACTCTTAGGTTGGTGAATGCAATCAGACAGAGCTCAAAATGTATAACTCCAAAAATTGATTTCCCTGAGACATTCTGAAGTGATGGCTGCTCGTGAACCTAGATCTGGTACTTCTTCATTCTTTTGCCTACCTAGGTTTGTGATGCCATGGAACCACCCTGAAGCCTCTGTTGCTTTCCACCTGGGACAAAGAGGAGCAATGGCTTTGTCTCCCTGAATTGTCTTATTGCTCTTCTTAGGTGGCTTTGCCAAAGGTTGATTGTGAAGTTCTCTTGAATTGATGAATGAAAAAACATTTATTATTAAGTGCTTGCTGCATTCCAAGCACCCTGCTAAGGGCTGTGGATACTAATAGATAGGAGAGATAGTACTCGCCCTTATGGAACTTGCTCCTCATTGGGGGAGACAATCCATACGGTTCAATTCAGCACTGATCACACTGTGCTGAGATAGTGAAATTGATCCAAAAATATTCTTTTCTCATGATCCTTGCCCTTTCGGTCTTAAAATACAGTGTACCAAGTGATGAAAATGACTCGAGTTTCCAAATGGAAAGTTTTGTATATTTTTATATACCACTTGAATATCTCTTGAGTTTCCAAATGGAAAGTTTTGTATATTTGTATATACCACTCAAATATCTGTCAAGAAAACCCCCAAAGGGGATCATAAGGAGGTGGACACAACTGAAAAATGACTAAAGGTACTATCACTGAGAAAGGGGTCGTCTAATCATTGCTTGGAAAATTCTATCAAGGGACAATCTGTTAATCCCTGACTCAGCCTATTCCACTTTTGGCCAGCTCTGGTTGTTGAGAATTCTCTCCCTTTGATAGCGTCTAAATCTGCCTCTGAACATGTCAGCCATTATGCCTAGGTCTTCCCTCCCGTGGCCATTCAGATCATGCTTACCCCCTCTTTCACAAGATAGCTCTTCTAATATCTAAAGGCATCAATCATATCGTTCTCTCCTATTCACATGCCAGTATTGGTCCCCACAAAGTCTTCTCTTCTCCAGGCTAACATCTCCAGTTCATTTCAATGATCCACATATAGAATGGTCATAGGATTTTAGATCTAAAGTTGGAAAGAACCTTAATGGTCCTTCATTTTCTATCTGAAGAAATGGTCCGGAGAGGTCAAGGGATTTGCTTAAGGTTGGTGGGTCAGGGTTTGAATTCAAAGACAGTTGATTCCAAATTCATTTCTTTTCTTACTATTCTGTGCTGTAATTAACAATTATAATACCCTTCACCATCTCACTAGCCCTTTTCTGGACTGTGAATTCTTTCCAAAAATATCTTTCAGCCTGTGAACTCTTTCCAAAAATATCTTTCCTAAACAACACAATATTTCCAATGTAATTTGATGAGGTTGGAGCAAAGTGTGGTTATCACTTATTTAATCAGTAAATTAACCAGGATTTATTAAATGTTTACTATGTTCCAGACATTGTACCAGGCACTGGGGATTCAAAGGCAAAAATGAAACAGCCTAGAGGAACTGACAATTTAGCAAGAGGAGTCAAGATGTACACATAGGAATATATACAAAATAGATATTGTATAAGACAATCTAAAAGGAGTGTACTAGCAACTGGACACATTAGGAAAGACTTTATGAAGAAGGCAGAGCATGAGCTGAGCATTAAAGAAAGGTAGGGATTGGTAGAGAGGGAAGTAAGGAGGTAGTGTATCCCAAGCATAGAAGAGAGAGAGTGAGTGCCAAAGCATGAGGATGAGAGATGGAGTGCCCTGTGTGAGGGCATATACTCTAGTGTACATGAATGGGAACATTGTGGAAAGTAGGATCGGGACTGATTGTGAGGAGCTTTACTTGATAGTAGAGTTTATGTTTGATCTCGGAGATAATGGGTAGCCATTGGAGTTTATTGAGTAGTAATGTGACATGGTCAAACCTGTACTTTAGGAATAACACTTTGGTAGCTGTGTGGTGGGATGGGTTCAAATCAGAAGAGCCTTAAAGTTGGAGGGGGGCAATTAGGAAGCCTGAATTAAGGTGATGGCCATTTGAGTGGAAGGAAAGGGATGAGTGTGAAAGGTGTTGTGGAGATAGAAATGATATTTTTGGCTACAGATTGGCTATTTAGGATGAGAATGAGGAGTTAAAGATGATATCAAGGTTTTGAACCTATATGACTGGAAGAATGGTGCTGCCTTAGATAATTATAGGCAAGTTTGAAAGAGGGGTTGGTTTAGAAGGAAAGAATGATTTCTTTTTTTCTTTTCTTTATTTTTTTTTGATATGCTGAGTTTAAAATGACTCTGAGACATCCATTTTCAAAGGGCTGATAGATAATTCATGATAGGTGACTGGAACTCAGGACAGAGAGACTAGGATTGGATATATAGATCTCAGAGCCTTTGGCATAGGGATTACAATTAAATGAAACCTATGGATGCTGATGAGGTCCTTGAGAGAGTGTAGAGAGAAGACGGCCCAGGACATTCTAATTTTCTAATTTAGCCTAAGATTGTTTTCATTTTTTTTGGTTGCTATATCACATTTCTGACACACATTGAGCTGGAGGTCCATTAAAACTTCCAGATCCTTTTCAAATGAACTTCTTCCACATATCCCCTTCATTTGGTACTTGTGACATAGGTTTCTTTTAGCTCTCATGGAAGATTTTCCATTTATCCTTATTAAATTTCTTCTGTGAATATGCGTTGTTCAACAGAAGTAAAACATATTTGAAGGTGAGATGTCTACAAAGCAGAGTCTAATCTGAGGGTTGTGTGAAATTAGAATTGGGAGAGGTAAATTGGGAGAGAGAGAACTATTTTCATAGAAAATGTGGTTTTCATTTTTGCTAGTGCCTTAGACTTCCACTCCATACTTGTAAACAAGTACACCTCTTGAGGATCTAGCAAAGAACAAATGGAAGAAAACCAAGAACATTGTACTGACATATTGGGATGGACGCCCACATCCCACTTCTGATAGTCTGGTCCAGCCTTTTATTGCTGCTGGCACTTATCTTAGCAGGGGTGCATAAAAAGCATGAAACACATTTTTTTTTTGCCTGCAGCACACAAACTTCTTTAGAATATCTTACAATAACATAATTTTAATAAGGACAGAAAGCAATTAAAATTGAATTTAAAGAGGCCATGGACTGATGGTTTTCCTTTTTAAAGTTAGCATGTGGTATGTTAAAAACATTAAAACTAGTGATGAAATATATGGATTGTTAAATTCTGATTTAGAGCACCTGTATCCAAAAGTACCAAATGGAAAGATTCAGTTTGACTCAAACAATATTTATTATTTTGGGGATGCTGTGATGGGCACCAGGGATACAAAGATGAAAAATGACACAATTGGGGATGGAGTGCAACATACACACAGACATGATATAGGGTAGAGATTAATAGGAGCAATGAATAAGTGAATGCAAGAACGAAAAAAAAATTAGTAGTTACTACGTACCAAGTATTAGGAATGCATATAAAAGGTGACACAGTTCCTGCTTTCATGGGACTTTCATTCTGTTGAGGGTTCTGTGGTTTGTCCTTCATTCTTGAAGAGGACTATAACATCAGGAAGATGATGCCATGACTTGCAAATGAGTTGGGCATAAGTGAGGGAGGGCTGTACAAAGTCACCAGCCTCACTTTCTTCTCCATGTCCCATCTGGGTCCAGTGGACAGATATAAATTAGCACAACTGGTGATGGCCCAGGATGCAGTAAAACACCTTGATCTTTTTAAGCTAAAGTCTTTCCCAGTTCTCATTTTGACTGAGGCAACACCCATTCAGTGATTAGGGCTATTTGAGAAGTGAGCCAAGGAATGTTCCCTTTGATAAGAAAAATATCAAACAGGAAGGGGAAAACCCTCGGGGTTTCTGTCCTAAAGAGAAACAACTACCATTTACATCCATTAGGCCCAAATAATAACCATTAAGTGGAGCTTGGGTAGGAACCTACTGTTGGTCCATCAATTAGAGCAAGAGTGAATTGGGTTTAAGGCATGGCCTTTAAGAAAGAAATCTAGCCAGTACACCCCAAGATATGTGGGTAGGTTTCAGCCTTCAAAATTTACCTTCCTTTGGGCAGAGGACCCTCAGGTAAGGGCATAGTACCTCACATGGAGAGAGGAGAGGAGAAGAGGGGAGGGGTGAGGAGAGGAGGGCAGGGAAGGAGAGAGGAGGGGAGAGGAGAGGAGATAGCATATGTAGAAGTTTCAACTGCAAGTTGAAAGACCCAGTGAACATTAGGCTATGGCTGCAAAGCAAATGGTAATACATTTTCTTTAATGAAATTTCCATTAATAAAACCTTATCAGTTAATAATGTTAGAGTATTTGACAGAGTCAAAGATTTTAGTAGTGGACATTTTCTTTTTCTTGACTTTCATATTCTGGATGCCAAGGAGGCTGGGGCTGCATCACCTCTAGAAGCATTTGATAGGTTGCATTTCTGTAATTGTAACTGCAACTGTAGTTGCTCTTCTGGATAATAGTTCAGGGATGGTCTGGCAACAAGATTGGCGGCCTGGAGAACACTGCTATTCCCAAAGTTCTTGGGCTTACCTGGCAGTCAGTGTTAATTGGTAAGCAATTGTGGTTGTGGCAGTGAAGATGATGGGCGTCCTTTTTTTTTTTTTAACAGTTTGGTTCTCTTGACATTTGGGAGGGCCAGACTAGATGCCAACTTAATGTTTGAGAATTTGTGAGGAGGGATAGAATATCTTACATTTAGAAGCTTCGGTTTCTTCATCTGTAAAATGATAGGGCATTGGGATAGATAACCTCTGAAGTCTTGTCTAGCTCTAATCTATGAAATAATACTGTTGATTGTGAAACTAGGTATCCTGGACAGACAACAGAAGAGGTGATGTGGCCTTAAATGAAGAAAGATGGGTTTCAACGGGCAGAAACAAGGAGGTGGTGGATTCTAGACATGAGCAAGAAAGGCACAGAGATAGGAGAGCGAAGGACAAAGATACAGAAAAATAGAATAATTACGTTTGACTGAAATGTAGAATCCACGAAGGGGAGTTATGTATATTAAGGCTGGGAAGGTGGGCAGGAGTGAGATTTTGAAGGTCTTTAAATGAAAGACCATGGAGTTTGTATTTTATCCTATAGGAAACATGGCAATACTGAAAAGTTTTTGAGTAGGAGATTCATATGGTGAATACTGTGCTTTATTTAAAAAGATTAATTTGGCAGCTGTGTGATGACTAGATTAGAGAGAGAGAGATAACTATTCTGTGGCATTTACAGAAGTTTATAAAGTACTTTACAAGGATGAACTCATGTCATCCTAACAACAACCCTGAGAAGTGGGTCCTATTATTATTCTCATTTTATTGAGAAAATTGAGACAGAAAGAGGTTGTGGCTAGCTCAGGAGCACACAGCTAATGAGTGGTTGAGACTGGATTGAAATTCAGGTCTTTCTGACTCCAAGTCCAGTGTTCTATCCACTATGTCATCTGTTTGGGAAGCTATTTTCGTAGTCATAGAATCACAGAATTTTAGGGTTGCAGGGGCGTAGGTGATGAGGTCTTGAATTGAGTAGTGTTGGTTGTAGGTGAAAAGGGATAGATGATAGGGATGCTGTGGAGATAGCATGAACAGTATTTTTAACATTGTGAACCTTTGTGACTAGGAGGATCATGGTTCCAATGTCATAAATGAAAGAATTGGAAAGAGGGCTAAGATAAGGGGAAAAGATGAATCTAGTTTTGAATGCATGGAGTGGGAATGTGAATTTGGATCTCTGGGAGAGACTGGGACTTGGTGAATTCAGTAGATAATTGCATAAAGATGAGAATTAAAGGGGCAGCCAGGGGGCGCAGTGAGTAGAGCACCGGCCCTGGAGTCAGGAGGACCTGAGTTCAAAACCGACCTCAGACATGTGACACATTTACTAGCTGTGTGACCTTGGGCAAGTCACTTAACCCCAATTGCCCTGCCTTCCCCCTGCAAAAAAAATAAATAAATGAGCTTTTGCCTTCTCTTGCTTGACCCAGGCCTTCACGTCACTTCCTGGCCATCACTTCCTTTATGTCATGCCTTTTTTTTATTCAGAGCATAACCTTTATTTCCTTCACACCAGAAAATTAGGCTTTATCCGTGGAACTACCTTGGGCTTTGATATACCAGCTTTGGCCTTATCTTAACCATATCTAGGTTTTCCTGCCATTTCCTGAATATCTTCATGCTGTCACCAGAGTATACCTCCCCTAGACCCATCTGCTTTCAAGCTCCACTTTATGGGTTTTCTTCTCCTATTAGAATGTAAACTCCTTGAAATCAGAATATGTCTCACTTGCTTGTATTTTTAGCCGGTGCTTGACACAGTAATTGGCACATAGTAAATGCTTAATAAATGCTCCATCTATCTATTTCAGCCTTCACCAAGGTAATGTGAACATTTTTTTTTTTTTTGCAAAGCAACCAAGTCATACTTCTTATAATACAATGTACTAACCTGCTTGAACACGATTTGAAAATGGAAATATTAAAAACGTAACTATAAACCAATAACCAGAATACCTAGTATTTGCTCTAATGAATTTTGTCACCCTCCCAGTACTGATTTCCCAAGTCTTTTTGCATTCACCCTGTAGTTATTTTAGGTTATGTGACTAGTATATGTAGGCAATTATTTGACATAAGTGCGGTTTGCAAACAAAAATGAGTTTCTGACAAGGTTAATGACTGTTAGCCCAAAACGTACTTATCAAAAACATTCATTGATTTATCAATTATAAATGCTTTGTTTTATATAAAAATATTAAATTCACATGTCACTCACTGACCTACTAGAGCCACTGAGAGAAGTCCTGTGTCTCAAATATCCTGAAATTTTAATTATGATACTTTGTTTAGCTATTGAATTATCAGTTAATGCTTAATTTCCTTTTCTTGAAAATTAAAAATAAAATCCACCTTATGTCAATCTCCCTTTATGGAGTGCTTGTCATCAATTCCTTCTTTTCATATATTCTTTGTTTATAATTGTAGTAAAAATCCCAGCATTTTGCATAGTCTTGGGATCATTGGCTAGCAAGCAAGGATCGTTCTCTTTCTCCTTGGAAGCACTCAGTGAATTACTGTGTTTTAATATGAAGTGATCAAAAAAATGAAGATTGCTTCAACTTTGAAAGCACCTTTATTAAGGTAAAAACATACTTCTATTGCACCTTTTTAAAAGTATTTAACTAAAATTCTTCAAGACAAGAACTCAGGTGGGAAATTAATTTATCAGTATGGTCTGGCCAAATACTCGTGAAGATTGACTACCATGTGATGGATATTTTTAGACACAGCAATTCATGAAGCAAATTAGGAAAATAATCATAGGATTTATTGATTGATAAGTTGATTCTCTGATTGGATTTGATGTACTTGTCTAGAGACAGGTAGACTACACAGTGGATAGAGCACTGGGTTTGGAGTCAGGAAGACCTGAGTTCAAACTGAGCCCCAAACATTTGCTAGCTGTGTGATCCTGGGCAAGTCACTTAACCCCTGTCTGCTTCAGTTTCCTCAACAATAAGGCGAGAATAGCATCTACTTGTCAGAGTTGTTATGAAGATCAATAAGATAATATTTATAAAGTGCTTAGCACAATGCCTAGTATTTTCTTTCTCCCCCATCTCCCTTGGCATTTGGAAGATCATGTGGTTCAGCAGAAAGATCATTGAATTTGTAGTATGAGGTCCTGGGATGTGAGTCCCAACTCTGCTATTTTCTGTTTATGTGAGTCTATTAAGCTCTGACCCTGATTATCTTTATCTATAAAATGAGAGGGCTGAGCTAGGTCACCGATAAGGCCCTCCCCAGCTCTAAGTTCTGTGATCCAGTCTCAGTCCTTACAACAAGTCGATGCTTAACCCTACCTGTTTTTATAATGCTAGCTTTTAACGTCTATCCACTTAAAATCATGGGATCAAATATAAGAAACTGAGCTTCAGAGGGAGAAAGTTCACATGCCCAAGGTCACATGAATAGTGAAAGATGGCAGGATTTGAAGCCAATTTCTCTGAGTCTATTTGACTTCTTTAAAAGGAGAACTGCTACCATTTCTTCAGCAACATAGATTCATTGGAATAACCACATATTCAAGATGTCCCAAAAGTCTTATTGTAGTTTAAAGCTATTAAAACTTAAAACTGCACTCACTAAGGCTTTGGGGATACCCTGTACATATGTTTTATGGAACATTTGTAAAACATAAACCTTGTCCTCAATGAGTTATATTTAAGGTAATTTATTACCTTGGTAGGCTATATTACCTTATTTGCACTCATGAGGCTACTAAAGTCTTGTGTTTGATACTCATATATACTATTTAACTTTCCTCAGTTCTATGGCAATAAGATATACCCCTAAAGCCAGTCAGCTGTCTCCTGGTTGGAAGCAGAATTGTGATTGTGTAAATCTCATTTACCTTTTCTAGAAAAGTAATTCAAAATACACTCCTTACCTGTGAAAGGATATTATTTAGGTAACTAGCTAGTTAGCTTTATAAGTGCTGTGTCTATATTAGAAGAAACTTGGTACATCTTTGTGTCCCCAGGACAGCATATTAATATTACTGTAAGAAGCTATTGCAATATGTCCAGTCTCTATAGGTCCATTAAATTTGAATAATTTGGATGCATTTTAGATAGCTTCATCATCTTAAAGCTTCATTAAGCTCTTCTTACTTGAGCTTCCTAGTATCTCATTATGAAGTACAAAGACAAAACTCCAAAATTATCAGTATAAAAAATTAGCACAATTTAAAGGCTTGACAGCTTTAGTTCGTGATAATTGGAAATTATGGAAAGAAATGGAGAAATCTTTATTTTGTAGGCTAAGTCTGGCCTGTGGAAAATTTTCTTAAATGCATTATCTGTTAGGTACCTCTCAGTTGCAATGTGAGTTCATTTTTTAGCAGTATTTTGCTCATAATAAACACTTAAATGATTGGATTGAGATGAATTTATGTCTACATTTTCAACAACAACAAAAAGATGATAGCTTTGAAAATCTTTAATGGCAAGATTCTAAAAAGATTATTGTCATTCTATGAAAGGGAATCTTTTTATATTGGTCATTATATAAGAGTAAACATAAGGGTATTACATATTAAGTCCTTACCGAAGAGGGGAAGGGAAAGAAATCTATATTGACTCGCTAGAAGCATTTAATCAGTCAATATGTATTTATTAACCCCTTGCTGTGTGCTAGGTTCTAAGATTACAAATACAAAGTTGAGACAGTCCTGCCTTCAAGGGGCCTTATATTCTACTAGGGACATAAATTCATACAAAATATATATAAAGTTAATACTGTGGCTAGAGAGAGGCACTAACAATTGTGGGAACAAAGAAATAGGTTTAAGGAGCTGCATGATGACCATCTGAAAAGGATGCTATTGGAGATATATCAGAACATTATTCTTTATAGTCACCTGCTATTCTGTTATGCATGCTAAATTTGAAGATTGCTTAAGGTCAGGGCAAGACACAAACTCTCAGGTCATCTGCTGGCTCCAGCTCTTCAAATTATTTATGTACCTCCAATTTTTTGTTGGGGGTGGCTAGGTGGCAAAGAGTGGAAAAGAGTTCTAGGCCTGAAGTCAGGAAAACTCATCTTCCTGAGTTCAAATATGACCTCAAGACACTAGCTGTGTGACCCTGGATAAGTCACTTAATCCTGTTCGCTTCAGTTCTTCATCTCTAAAATGAGCTGGAGAAGGAAATGGCAGAACCACTCCAATATCTTTGCCAAGAAATCCTCAGATGGGGTCATGAAAAGTCAGCCACAACTGAACAACAATCTTTCATTTTCCTTTTTTTTGAAATTCAGATAATCCAAATGAGCAATTACTGAGAACGCCGCAATTATTCACATCACTGTGTCTTCATTAACAGATGACATCTTAGAATTTTAATTTGGGACATGCTTCTGCTATCGTTTCATAGGTAATAGTTGTATTGTATGACTCAGATTGGGAGAAAGGATTTCTATTTACCTCCGATTAGTAAAGACCCCTTTAACTATCTGTCATCATAAGTGATCACAATGATTGTGAGGGTGAGAGCAGAAAGAAGCTTTGACGTTTAAAAAGATCATTTATAATTTTATTGATAATTCTATAAAGTGAGTCCCAGGATGCACTGGTTCTGTTCACACATTAACAATGAAATGGAACATTAGGCAGTTGAAATTGGTTCCAGTGATCAGATAAGATAAAATAAACACATAAAGTGCTTTGTAAACCTTAGAGTGCCATATAAATGCTAGCCATTATTCCAATTGTTGGCTAAATCTGAACAATCCCTAAGCTATGGGTTTAAGCATATTTTCGACTTTGCAGGTGGTGAGAGAGAGAGGGCCGAAGGGTCAGAATGGGATGGCCTTCAAAAGACTCGATAGATTGTTGGGCTATGGAAATGGAACCCATTAAACTTCACAACATTTGCATTAATTTGCTAATCCTGAGCTCTGATTTGGTTGCATTTCTAGATTGTGAACTTCCCAAGGGCAGATATCAAACTTCATATCTCTCCACTCACTTCCCACTGCTCCCATCCCCAGTTCTGTGCTCTGTATGGTGGAGAGAATGATGCTTCATTTCAACCCATAAATTTCCTTGTAAACTCCTTCCTCTGCCTGAACTGCTCTCCAGCCTTTCCACCAGAGCTGTCATAGCTTTAGGGACTGGAGAAAGTTAATCAGTCAATAATGGACAATGGATAGATGGGAGACGTGGCTGAGTTTAACTCCTTCATTTTAAAGATGAATAAGCAGAGACTCCTGGAAATTAAAAGCATTGGCCAATATCACAAAGATTTAAGTCTTTAATATCCCAGGTAATATACATCAGAGGGGAGCCATTTAAACATAGGTTCTCTGACTCCAGAGTCAGTGGTCTTTCCATGGTCCTAACTACCATTTGAAGCCTTGGGGAAGATTTAAATTGATTCAAAGATTTGCTCCTATGACTGCAGGTCCCTAAAAATGGGTACCTTTGAACACTACACTCATTTTCTCCTTTTTGTTTTTGATAGATTTTAGCCTTATTGATATATAAATAACTCATAGCTTTCACCTGTTATTGAAGGGGTTTTTCTGTACCTGTGTAAAAATGCTTTGAATGTGACAAGAGAAAAGAGTAATACTGGGGCAGAAAAATAAAGAGGGGGCTCAGTTCTGACATGGTGTCACCTAACCTGTTTGGGCCTAGTGCCTTTAGTCCTCTGTTATGTCTTTATTAATCTTCCGGATACACCTTGGAGGTAGATAAACGGGAGTCTTATCACCATTGTTATGAATTGACAATTTTTGGCTTTGTATATACATCAATGAGTTTCCAAGGGTGGTTTTGGTAGCTAGAAAGTTTTGGGTAGTTATGACAACTAAAAAAAGCAACAGCAGACTCCTGATATTAAATATACAAATACCTCTGTATTTAATGTATGGGAAAGGAGCAGCATCCCTTACCCTCAAGTAGTCTTTCAGGATCTGGCATAGAGAGCACAAAGACTAAAAATATAACCAACACTTTCACCACTAGCTCAGATTTAGCTGGGCTGGCAGGCTAGCTTAAGGTTGTGAGACTAGTGGTCTCAGACACCCCCATGGCTTCAACCATCACTTCTGTGTAGACAGAATCCAAATATTTATCTCCAACTACAAACTCCTTTCCAATATCCTCATTTCCAACTTTCTGCTGAGCAACTTCATTTAGGATCATAGGATTACAACACTGATATCCTGGTAAATGTTTAACACCTGGCTCTCCCTCCAAAATCTGTATGCACAACAATCTTTTAAACTTAATTTGTATTCTTAAAAGTTTCTCCATTGCTTTCTTAAGTCTGAACATCCAAAGAAATAATACATAAGGCTCTCCGAGCTCCATCCCCGTGACTGGCAACATGGCTAAACACACCAAGAAGGTTGGAATTGTTGGTAAATATGGAACACGTTATGGTGCATCCCTCAGAAAAATGGTGAAGAAAATTGAAATTAGCTAGCATGCCAAGTATACCTGCTCCTTCTGTGGCAAGACCAAAATGAAGAGACAGGCTGTGGGTATCTGGCATTGTGGATCCTGCATGAAAACTGTAGCTGGTGGTGCATGGACCTACAATACCACCTCCGCAGTCATAGTCAAATCTGCCATCAGAAGACTGAAGGAATTGAAAGACCAGTAAAATCTTCTTATCAAATACCTGTAGCCCATAGTCCAACAATAAATGGGTTAATTTATAGAAAAAAAGAAATAATACATAAGCCCTGATTTGTAGCATTTGCCAATTTTCGAGGTGCAAATACACACACTGAACATTTAACAATTGGCTTGCCTGCTTGCACAAACTTGAGCTGACTCCTGCACATGCCTGATTGTAAGTCTAGAGTTGAAGAGAATCTCTGAGATTTTCTAGTCTAACCCCTTCATTTTACATATGAAGAAACTGAGATACATGAGGTTAAGTGATTTACTCATAGTCACCAAGGAAATCAGTGTCTCAGAGGTTAAGTCTGAACAGATACCTTCCTACTCCAGTACTCTTTCCATCAGATTATCGTTTTTAATTAATCCTTAAATATTCAAAATTTGTCATCTCCCTCAAGTTAGTTCTTTTCTTTTTTTAGAAAAAAAGTTTTATGTTTTATTTTAAAACAAATATTATTGGGTTTTTTGTTTTTATATTGCTTGCATTTCCCAATATATCCTTTTCTTTTCCTGTTTCCAGAGAACCATCCCCTATGTTAAAGAATAAAAAAAGAGGGGAAAAATTCAGTTAAACCAACATACTGAAAAAAAAATCTGACATTGTATGTTGTGTTCTGTACCAAAGTCCTCCATTGATGGAAATAATCAAGGGAGGTGCCAACATAAAACGATTTATTGATGCTTTTAGTATTCATTTTTTACATCTTTGTTTCTTCTTTCCCAGTCTCAGAACCTCTCATAGCAAAGAACAACAGGTCAGCAAAGTAAACTGATTCATCAACCACATGTGACAACATTAGCAGCAGTCTACATTGGTATTTCACCATGTCTCTATTTAGATGAGAAAGATGTAGTCCTTGGTATCACTATTGGTCATTGTAGCAATATGAATTTGGATGTCTTTTAGTGGGTTTTTGTACATTTTTGCCGTTGTGTACACCACTATTTCAGTTTTGTTTTCTTCTTTCTCATTTCATATATTTCCCCACGTTTCTCTGAATTCATCACACTTGTTCCTAATTATGGCATGATCAAGTCCTACTACAGTCTGTGATTCAGTTTGTTCAGCCATTGCCCAATTGATGGATGTACATTGTTTCCAACATTTTTGCTCCTACAAAAAGAGGCACCATCTTTTTTTCTTTCTTGTGATTGAGATAATCTGCTACGCTTTACTCTCCTTGATATTTCATATTTCACTCCTTCACCAAGTCCTAGCAATTGTATCTCTGAAATGTCTCTTACAGTTATTATTTTTCCCATATTTACCACTTCCACTGTCATTTAGGCCCTCCTCTTGAGGATATGCACCCCCCCCCATACACACACACACACACATTCTTTTTCACATTCTATTTCTCTCTCGTATTCTCTTTCTGTGTATCTGTCTCATGCTGTTGAGTCATTTTAGTATTATCTGGACTTTTTGTGAACCCGTCTGTGGTTTTCTTGACAAGGATACCTGAGTGGTTTGTAGTTTCCTCCTCCAGCCCATTTTACAGATGAAGAACTGAGGCAAACAGAGATAAGTGACTTGCCCAGGGTCACACAGCTAGTAAGTATCTGAGGCTGGATTTGAACTCAGGAAAATGAGTCTTCTTGATTCCAAGTTGGGTGCTCTATTCTCTCTCTCTCTACACTACCCCCTCTTTTAAAAAATTCTCTACAATACTTATCATGGTATTTGAAAGATAGGAAACACTAAATATATAATTATTGATTTATTGAATTTCTGGCTCCAAGGCACCAGTCCTAGAAGGAGCAACAGTTATGGAGGTTGTTGGAACAGCTTCCTAATTAGTCTTCTCTCTGCCTTTCTCTGATACTGCACCCACACAATCCATTGTACATGATGGTGCCAAATTCTTATTCCTAAAACATTATTTCTGGTCATATCATACCCCTATTTTAAAGCCCTTTAACAGATTTGCTTTGCCTTTGGAAAAGAATCCCAACTCCTTAGCCTGGCATTTAGGGTTTTTCCTAATCTGGCTCCAGCCTATTTCACTAGTCTTGCCTTTTACTTTTTTAAGTTATCTGTGTAATCAAATTAGACTACCCACCATTTTTCAAAAATGCTGATCTTTCTTGGTTCTGTGCCTTTGCATATGTGATTCCTTTAGCCCAAAATGTGGTCCCATTGCACTTGCCCATGAAAAGCCTTCCTGTCTTTGAGGTGCCTGTTTAGAATGCTACCTCCTACACAAAGACTTTGTTAATTCCCACCTAGGAAGTAGTCTTTCCTTCAATAAAGCATTATTCCATTCAGCAAACACTTATTAGGTACCTACTCTGTGTAAGGTATTAGGGATATGATGGGTACTAGACCTGTGATTTCATTGGTTAGAAGGAACTATGAGGTGAGGAAATTTTCTCTACCAATGTAAGTCACATCCTCTTTCTAACTCATCTTAGTGTTGCCTAGAGCATTGAGAAGTTAAATGATTTGCTCAGGATTGCAGTCAGCACCTGTTGGATGTGGGACTTGAACTCAGAAGTTCTTGCCTCTGAAGCCAGATCTTTACCCATGATGCCATGCTGCCTCTCATCACATTGGCTAGAAAAACAAAATACTTTTTGCCCTTAAACAGCTTATATTCAATGGGATTTTCCATTGAACTTTGTGCCTCTCTTCTGGCAATTATCAATTTAACCTTGTATTATAGTTAATTTGGAATGTGCCTTATCTTTATTAATATGTAGAATTAGAAGTAGGATTGTAAGCTCCTAAAGCCAGGTCCCATGCCATATTTAAGTTCCCCTGGGTATCTGTCATAATGTCTAATACATGACAGAAATGCAATAACTATTTGTTGAAGGGAAGAATGGATGAAATTAGTCATTCTTTTGCTTTTATAGTAGTTACCTTCTGGGTGTTATGTAATTATGGGTCAATATAATAAGGGGGAAAAGTACTGAAGAATAATTACTTTTGAAGTGCATGGATTATGCCTATAGTGTTTTTCTCACAAATGATCTACATTAAACTCTTTTATTTTTATAACCGTGTCTCTCATTATGACCTTTACTTCATACTCTGGCATTCAATTTTCAAGCATTTCTTGATGAACTTGGGTTTTACCTTTTAAAACAAACAGAAAATATGCCAAATATCACTTATGCTACTACTGTCTTATTAATATGAAATCTGCATCCAGTCTCCTGACTGTTAGGCCAATCATTTCATTAAAATTAGGGAAAGTATTTTTCCTCTCTTCCCAAATTGCTCTAAAAGCACCAACCCTCATTCTTTGGCAAAATATGTGGATTAGGTTAATAATTTCTTAAATTTCCCTAATGTAGCTAATCAGAATAATGAAAAAAGTCATTAGTCAACAAATTCAGTATATTTAACTACTATATTTCTTTTAAAATGATCATAGTTGGACTCAATGGATCATTTGGGGAACTGGTTAAATAAGTTGTGCTTTGTTAACATAATAGATTATCACTGTAGAGTAGAAATGATAAATCTGGTGAATACAGAGAAACCTGAAGACATTTATTTGAACTGATGCAAAAGGATAGAAACAGGGAGAATATTAAGACCTAGGGGATATTAGGAAGGATCATTGTAGGGAAGGAATGGGGGAGGGGGAGGCAGTGATATTTGAATACCATTTTAGATATGTTGAGTTTGAGATGATTGGGATCTTCCAGTTGGAGATATCCAGTAAGCTGTTGGTGTTTCAGGACTGTAGTCAGGAACTAGGATTGAAAACATACATGTGGCTGTCATCTGCAAAGAGACATTATTGAACCTACAAGAACTGATGATAAGAGTGAGGGAATAGAGAGAAAAGACTAGAACAGAAACCACAAAGATGTTTATAGTTAGGCGTAAGAACAGGTGAAGATCTAACGAAGATACTGAAAATAAGCAGTTAAATGGTAGGAGAAATGAGAGAGCAATGTCATGTAAGGCAAAGGAGAGTATGTCCAGGAGAAGTAGAATTTCCCTCAGATTCCTCTCCCATATGAA
Organism: Trichosurus vulpecula; assembly: GCF_011100635.1. Classification (NCBI taxonomy): domain Eukaryota; kingdom Metazoa; phylum Chordata; class Mammalia; order Diprotodontia; family Phalangeridae; genus Trichosurus; species Trichosurus vulpecula. The sequence goes on along the minus strand of NC_050579.1, from coordinate 132,907,346 downwards.
TTTATTTATTTGTTTTTTTGCTGAAGTTTCATTTGATGGCAATCAAACTGATTTTCCAGTATATGATCTTCTTAGATGCTTTGATAATATTAATTTTCCCTAGATGTAAACAGATACTTATTACCCATTGCAAGCGTTTTGCATAAAGCAATAGCAAGGCAATATGTGATTGTTGAATGAATACCTATTTAGTCTTCTTTTTTGAAAACATACACAGAATCTGGTAAAGTGGAAATCAGATAAATTAAACAATAAAAATACATTCTGAACCTCCTTAATTATGTTTACTTCTGGACATAACTTGCTGGAGATATTTTTGAAATATAATTTACACATTATTAAATGATAAGAAATGTCAGCTTAAATGCAAAGGACAAAGCTGTTAGCAAGTTATTCAAATTAAAGCACACACTTGTCTTCTCTGCTAACTGATAGTGAACTGCAAGAGGAGAAAGCTGTAAATAACTCAGTCATCATCACTCTATTAATTGGTTTTCCTTAAGTGTTTGTGAGGTTTTGTGGTGGCTTTGTATGGATGTTTTTTTGGGGGGGAATTGTCTGCAGTGTCAAAAACAATCAGTATACATATAAGTAAGTAGATACATGTAAATTAGAAAAAAACATTTTTGAAGAGTATATCCTCAATCTGGTGTTTATTGATCTCTCTGCCATATGCCAGATTTTGCAGAGAATATGAAGTATAAGAAAAAAATATAGTCACTGTCACTGAAAAAACTTCAGCCTAATTAGAGAAACACACATAAAACAGGAGTGAAAAATACAAAATAGTATTAAGTAGATTTTATATCAGGTGATCCAGACTATGAATCTTGTAGAAGTCAAGAGAGCAAAGAGCTAAGTGAAAATTTACTGATGTTAAGATAATTAATGATATAGGAGTAAGGGAGTGAATCCTCTGTACTTCAGGTCCAGAAGAATCCCTGCCATGGTATGGGCCATAGGGAGGAAGGAAATAAAGGAGGGGGAAGGGAATGAAGGGAGAAAGAAGGGAGGGAGGAGAGAGGGAAGGGAGGAGGGGAAACATGGGAAAAGGGAAGGAAGGAAGGAGGAAAATAAGGGAAGGAGGGAGGGAAAGAAGGAAAGAGAGAAAGAAGGAAGGGAGGGAGGGAGGGAAATAGAGAAAGAAGAATTTATTAAATGCCTACTGTATACAAGGTTCTATATTGAGTGCTTTACAAATATTGTCTCATTTATTTTTCACGATAACCCTGGGAGATAAGTGCTATTATTATCTTCATTTTACAGTTGAGGAAACTGAAGCAGAGGTTAAGTGACTTGCCCAGGGTCACACTGCTAGTAAGTGTCTGAAGCTGAATTTGAATTCAGGTCTCTAAGGGTGCAGGTAGACATTCTGTTAGGGAGGCAGAAAAGGACACAATTGGAAAATTCTTACTGAGGAAGAGACAGAAGTATGTGGTTAAGTAGAGCCAGAGATTTGTTATTAGAGATCTGGACTGATAAACTGAGTATGTGGACACACAGGAGATGAGGTCTGGGTTAGAGGCATGAGCCATTATCAGATAAAGAGTTTGAAAACCAAGTCAAAAGACATAGTTTTTAGGGTCAGGCCAAAGGATCCAATATTTAATCAGCAGAGAATATTTTCTTTTTTTGGAGGGGGGAAGGCAGGGCAATTGGGGTTAAGTGACTTGCCCAAGGTCACACAGCTAGTAAGTGTGTCAAGTGTCCGAGGCCAGATTTGAACTCCTGACTCCAGGGCCGGTGCTCTACTCATTGCGCCACCTAGCTGCCTCCGAATGTTAGGGTTTTACATAGATTTCTGGACAGTTGTAGCACTCAGCTTCTTAGAGTCCCATGAGTATTTTTATTACTGAGTGCTTTCAGTTGGCCTTGAATTATAGCTTACCCTAAATTAGCTGTAGCTGACTTGCTCCTTGCTGCTGGTGACACAGTGTTAGGCAGATGTTGGTTGTCTTTTAAGCTGTGTTAGGCTTTCAACATTTGAAATTAATTCCTCCTGATTGGAAATAGAAAGTAGCTTTGAAGTTAAGGTAGTGTTAACCTTAGTCTTGGGGGCACCGGATTAGTTCTGAGTTCTGATGGTAGGATTAAGTTACTATATAGGATCAGGAGTTTAGTTTGGTCTGATTCATGCTGTGATAACCTCAAAGGAACCTGAACATATTGAGCTGAATGGAGAGAAAGTAAGAATTAACTTAGCTTTGTTAGCAAGCACTAGAAAAATTGTAGTTTGTTTGATTCATTTAACACTGACTACCTAGATTCAAATCCATGGTGTTAAGTCATGAATATAGATTGACCCACTCTGGTCAGGTAACTAGTTAAATAGCTTTTAAAAAAAACTTATAATTGGTATATGAATGTAATGAAATACTATTGTTCTAAAAGAAATGATGAGCAGGCAGACTTCAGAAAAGCCTGGAAAGACTCATTTGAACTGATGCTGAGTGAAGCGAGCAGAACCAGGAGAACATCGTACACAGTAACAGCCACATTGTGTGATGACTGACTCTGATAGACTTAGCTCTTCTCAGCAATGCCAGAACCTAAAGCAACTCCAAAAGACTCATGATGGAAAATGCCATCCACATCCAGAGAAAGAAATATGGAGTCTGAATGCAGACTGAAGCATATTATTTGCTCTCTTTTTTGTTTTGTTTTCTTTCTCATGGTTCCTATCATTCATTCTAATTCTTCTATGCAACATGACTAATGTGAAAAGATGTTTAATAAGAATGCACATATAGAGCCTGTATCAGATTGCATGCCATCTTGTGGGGGGGAGGGGAGGGAGGTGGAGAAAATTAAAACTTATGGAAGTGAATGTTGAAAACTAAAAATAAATAAATTAATTTTTAAAAAAACCTGATAATTGCCTATATTGAATTGGTGACCATGCAAGCATTATAAAAATACAAAGAAGGATGATATTCAGTTAACAGATAGTTATTGAATGTTTGCTATGTGCCCAGCACTCTACTAGAACTAAGATGTCTCTGGCCTTCACAGAGTTTATGGTCTTGCCTTCAGAAGAAAATGAGGATTAGTTATCTCCCTGTGTTTTATGAAAGTTGAGATTTGATTTTTTTTCTGTTTCCTTTAGCATGAAAAGAAACCAAGTATTTCTGCAGTAAATCAACAGTAAGGCATTATAAATTTTTTTTTAAATCTAAGATTGAATGAATAACATTGCAGTATTTGAAAAAGAATCAAGTAATATCATGGCCAAATCTAATATGACCTCCTCTGCAAAACTCAGTTTATATCAATTGGCTCTACTAGAATTTTCCCAAAGGCTAGATTCAGATGAAAGAAATTAGTAAGGTCATAAGCATATTTGCATCTACCTTGTTCATTCCTACACAACTTGTGCAATATGTCCTTCAATTAAAAAAGTTATCACTGTTCCCCTTAACCTTTTGATTTCTGAATTTTTCTCTCCTTTTGTTGTGATTTCCTTTCCGGCAAAAATAAACAACATAGTTGGACCAGGAACACAGGGCAAGATAGTCACAGAATTAGGAGGGTGACAATGACAGATGAGTGTCATGTGACACCTTTCTTAGACCAAAGTATGATGATTTATATCACCACGGTTGTCTCTTCCCTAGGCTGGCTTTCTAGACTGTTTGCCCCCAAAGTAAGAATTTGCCCTTATTTTTTCTTCATTTCTCTCTTCTTCTCTTGTTTAATGAGAGGAACTCCATCTGTTCCTCTCCTCAGCAAGTCCACTCTTTAAAATGTAGATTTATCTTTGTTTATAAGCAGCAGAACAACCAGAGGGACGTGGATCCTTTGATCACTTCAACCCCAAAAACCAAGTTTCAAGAAAATAGTAACCTTGAGGAATTAGGACAAAAAATAAACTGTTCCCTTGTAGGGCAAGCCATTAAGCAAATCATTTAGTCATTCTTTTGGTACCGGACTAGAATGTACCTATTAATTTGTGTTTTTTGACTGGCTAAAATTGGGCTGGTCCACATACCACTGATTCCTTGGTGTTTTTTAAATTAAACACAGTAAATGGTCTTAATGTTTTTTTTTTAAGAAATTGAGACCAAGTACCAAAATGACATATGAGGAAAAAAAATATAGTGTGTGGAAGAAAAAAATAGAGATTAAGAATCACAACATAATGTGACCCATACTAATGATTTTTATTAATGATTCCTCACAACTACAAAAATATTATTTACATATTGTCGATGTTAGTTTTTAAAGTTCCTGATTCTCAGTGACTTTTTATATATGCTCCAAAGCAAGGAGTTATCATAACACCTACATATTGCCTAACAGTATAAGATTCCGAGGTAGAAGATGAAGGGAGCTGATTTGGGCCTTAGTTAATCTCAGATCAAAAAAAGCATCTCCAGAGACCATTGTTTAAATTTAGGTATACTCAAAATGCCACACCATAGGAAGATCAGCAAAACAAGGTCAGAAAACAATTTCAAGAGAAATGATTAAAAAGCAAACCAAACAACTGAAGCAAGTCCTGATCTTCTCTTGTCTTCTTACACACACACACACACACACACACACACACACACACACACACACCCTCTGTCTTTTTTGTCTATGTCAGTCTATCTGTCTGTCTCCCTCATTCTGCTTTGGCTGGACACTATGCTTTATTCAAGACTAGCTCTATCTTGGGAGGTCATTCATCTACCTTCTCTAGTCTTTTGTCTCTTCTGTTTCTTCACTGAATTCTCTCATAGAAGTCTCTTTTAAAAACCTGTTTAAAACAAAGGCTCTCTGTACATGTGTTTTCAAACTAACAGTATTTCTGCTACATAATGAAGAAATGCCTGGTTTGACTGTCACCTAAGTTACAGGATATTGGAACGTGATTGGAGGCCAAGGAAATAATTTCCTCCCAGTTCAACTTAAAAGGAGAAACAGCTGCCAAAAAAGCTGAATTAATTTTAATTCTTTACAGATGACTTTTAAAAATCATGTACTGGCTTAATTTAAATGAATTTTAGATGATTTTGTGTATGACAGATCTGAAGATTAAAGTATTCTCTCTATAGGGTGTGCTGTGGTTGTGGGCTGTAGTGAAAGTTATTTTATAATAAAATTTCCATTGTAAAAATATGTATTAATGAGCTTGTCAGTAAAGATCTACTTTTATTGAGGGTTCAAAGTTACTTTATTAGTCTTTCTTCAATATTATCACATTGTGGAAAGTACTATGAAGTCTACCAACATGTTTCAGAATATTGGCAAATATTATATACATATACAGATACACACACATATGAAAATCATACATAACAACAATGCTGCCAGCAGTTGCTGTGGAGGTATAAGACCAACAACACCAGCACACAGGAGGGCTGCTAGCATGGGTTCTTTGATCTGCTTTTCTAAGGAAAGCAACTTTAAGGGGTTTACAATCTCAGTTTAATTAAACATACATATATCATTCACTTAGTTCAGGGGAAAAAGTCAGCACCCTGAACTTCAGAGAAAACACAAACAGGAATTACAAGCAGAAATTATATAAATAGAGCAAATAACACAAATCAGCAGCCAGGGCTTCTAACTGTCTGTCCATATCAATATATACAGAGTTACTAGAGAGAGAAGCACAAACATCTGGGTTTTTCAGAGCCGGGGGGCTCCTTAACAGCGGCTACCCAGAGTCTTGTCTGGCCAAGTCAAAGGAACACTCTTCCAATGAGTGAGCCCCAAAGCAAAATGCTAACTTCAGAGTAAATATACACTTTTTCAGGGTCAGAGAGGGTCACAATCATGTGACTCAAGCTCATGTGACTTAGTCTTTCTTGTGACCTAAGCAAGTCATCAAAGACTCTTGATTCAATCAAAGGCTCTTGATTGAAACAAAGGCAAGACTCCATCAAAGGCATGTGATTGCCTGAGTTCTAAAAAGCACTCCAAAAGAAAAAACAGCAAAAAATCCCACCTTGCTTGCCACCACATCTTAACAATTATATATATCTATATATCTATATCTATCTATCTATCTATCTATCTATCTATCTATCTATCTATCTATATATATATATGTATGTATAGCTATATACACACACATATATATTCCTATATATGCATATTCATGTGAATGTGTATCTTTATATATTAACATAAGCAACCCAGAGTATAGAGAAATGTGGCTTCAGAGACAGAAAGACCTGAAATGCAGAAAGATCCCCTTATGTGACACATGCTGCATGTTAACCTAGGCAAGTCAATTAACCTCTCCTAGGCACATCTATAACTTCCTGAGAATGTGTTGGCCTACCTTGGTAGAAGGAGTTTCCCCATCTGAGAGTTCCTTATATCAATCACAGGTACAGTTTATTTTATATACCCCCACACACATAATGGACAATACGTAATATGTGTATGTGTATACATATGCACACATATATATGTACATTTCTACACACATATATAATGGGAACACAACAAGCACACAAATTTTACAGGGTTAGTGAGGAAATATTTTATGAAATAGTTCTGCTTTTGAAAAGTTGTTTGTGGGGCAGCTAGGTGGCACAGTGAGTAGAGCACCGGCCCTTTAGTCAGGAGGACCCGATTTCAAATGTGGCCTCAGACACTTGACACACTTGCTAGCTGTGTGACCTTGGGCAATCACTTTAACCCCAATTGCCCTGCCTTCCCCCCTCCTAAAAAAAGAGAAAGAAAAAGAAATGTTTTTTGTAAAATGAATTTTAGCAAATCAAGTCATAGTTTTGCCAGTGATACCCTTTATAATTTTGTAGATTCATTTCCATGGAAAATAATCTGAATAATCTATGCCTAAGTTACTTTTGTCTCACTTAATTGTCCCATCCTGGGTTCCCCCCCCCCCACCTTTACGGAGATACTGTTTGGCAAATTGGCTGTCTGTGTTGTCTGCTAGAGTCTCTGAGCCACAGGGCAATCAGAGCAACGAGAAGACGGCAGCTGCTGCTCTAATCTCATCCTCTTCCTACCTGTCATCAGATCCAGGTGGGAAGAACAGGAGATGGAGCAACATTCGCTAACACCAGCTGCTGCTGCTACTTGTATTTCACATCCTGTTTCCCACAAAGCAACAAGTATAGCCCTGTCAAACTTTCAGTCAATTTGGATGTTCGGTAGCATATAAATTAAATGTATGGAAGTAGCTAATTTTGGGGCTGAATTGAATGAATTTTTAAACTTTGTGTAGATAACTATATAATGAATGTTTTGGTTCAAAAGACAAAGAAAAAACTTGGTAGATATTTGACTATGGAGCACATTTATAGTCTAGCTTTATGCTTTTTAAAAAAATTACAAATTACTTTCTTGACTTAAAATAGGATTGTGTAAATGAGATCAGTATCTTTTCCCTACCTTATATGGAACTCTTCTGCTATTGCTCAGCATAGTGAAGTTCTGGAGAAATCTGAAATCTTTCACTAGTCATGGACATCACTGGTGACACTCTGTTACCAATTTGGTATGTGTCATTGGTGACAAACACAACTGATTGAGAGAATAGGAAACTTAAAGTGTTTTGCAAACCTTAAAGTGCTGAATAAATGCTCGAGTAGTGTTGCCCTGAACATGCCCTGGCCTTTTTTTCTGCCTTTGATCTTGCCATGCCATCTTACTAGAATGACTTTATTTCACATCTCTGATGCCAGTGGATCAGACAGAACAGCCATGAGATTCAGGGGCAGGTGGGGACAGATTTTGATGCAGCAGCGAGAAAATCTCTTCAGACAAATGTTTGGTCTCAGAGAGTTGCCATGCATTAGTACTGGATACATTAATACAAGAGTCCACTATAAAGATCCAGCTGTGAGAAGCACTGGGTCTATTGCCCTATGTTTGAAGCAGCAAAAAGGGCTCCTTCCTACTGGAAGCTTCAGACAGAGATGACGGTACAACTCAGAGTCTGGCTACCTTCACAGAATCATGTTTTTAAACACATAATGTAAAATACATACAACTAGAAAGGAAACAACTACATTTAAATGCAGTCAACATATTTTCAAAAGCAAAATAGACTGATGGAATGCTACGGTGGCATAAGAAATAATGGGCTCAAAGATCTTAGAAAAACATGGAAAGACTTGTGTGAAATAAGAGTGAAGTGAGCAGAACCAAGAGAACATTATATACAGTTACAGCTACATTGTTTTAAGAATGACTGTTTGACTATTATAAATACCTAAATTAACTACAAAGGACACATGAAGAAAGAAGCTATCTACATCCAGAGAAACAACTGATGAATAGAAGGATGCACAGAATAGTTTTATGTGTGTGTATAATGTGTGTATATATGTATGTGTATGTAATGTATATTTACATGTGTATACACACATATATACACACATACACACATACAAACCTATTTGTGTCTAATGGTAGCCATCTCTAGGGCAGGGGGAGGGGGAGAAGAAAAAAAAGAAATTTACATGATAACTTTATCATATATTCAAAAGGAACAGCAAATTGTACATAATAGAATTGTAGCTTCATATACAATTACCTTCTTGAATTATACTATGTTATAGAATTGCTTGTTTTATTTCATAAATTAAAAATTAAATAAAAATTTTAAAAAACACATTCTGGTATAGAAGAAAGTTGAGCTAGAAAGCCATGCACAAGTTGTAGTAGCACCTTAGCCAGTTGCTGATGCTTCTCAGCATCAGTGACTACCAGCAGTTATGTTTATATGTACATACATGCATGCATACATACACACATATATGTATACATACGTATCTATATATTCACATATTGTGTGTGAGTAGTAATAGTAATAATAAAGTTAATAATGGCTAGAATTTATATAGTGCTTTAAGATTTCCAAAGTGTTTTATGCATGTTAGCTCATTTGATTGAATGACCTTGTGAGGTAGATAGATGTGTGTATTTATATATATGTATATGTATACATATTATACATACATTATATATATATTATAGATATATTTGAGAGAGAGGAATGTCCTTTTATTGGTTTGACAGTGTACCTCCGCATGTACTACAGCTTGTCAGTGTTCCATCTAAAACATGGTATCCATAATGTGACCATACTCCAGAATTTTTTTGACCAGATCTAGACCTTATTTTCTCTTACCCTGGACATTTTATTACCCAGAAACTATGTTATTCATTCTCTGATGCCCCTTAGCACAAAACACAATGGTTTTAAGGTAGTTAATAAGTACTTAATAAAATTGAACTGAATTGTCCAGGGACCAAAGGGAAGAGTTTGACAAAAGGATATTTTTCTTTCCTTTGTGTTTGGGAATATATCTTCTAGCAGCTGAAGGAGAAAATTAGGAACATTTTTTTCTAAGAGACCTAAAAAGTTAGACTAGTGATTTAGGATGATTCTAGACCTCATTAAATGAGATAAGTGCTTAAGACAATGCCTGGCACACAGTAAGTGCTTAGCAAATTCTTGTTCCCTTACTTAGATAACTCAGAAAAATATGGAACAAATGGTTACCAATATTTTTTTAAAGTGCAAAAAAATTAATTGGAATTTTAATAAAAGTTTAAGAGATACTTTGCATACAGTAATGGGACGCTAGGTGGTGCAGTGGATAGAGCATTGGGTTTGGAAACTGGAAGACTCGTCTTCCTGAGTTCAAATCTCCTTCATGAGTTCGAATCTGGCTTCAGGCACTTAATAGCTGTGTGACCCTGGGCAAGTCACTTAAGCCTGTTTGCCTCAGTTCTCCATCTGTAAAATGAACTGGAGAAGGAAATGGCTAAACCACTCCAAGAAAACCCCAAATGGGTTCATGAAGAGTCAAACATGACTGCAGCAACTGAACATCAACAATGCATGGACAGAAATGTGTGAATATAGGCCCCTTCACTTGTTTCTTTAGGATCAGAGGATTATAGATTTTGAGAGGGAAGGGACCTTAGAAATCATCTACTGAGATCCACATACTCATTTCAGAAAGGCTTGGAGAGGACACATATCCATTGACTAGAACTCCACACAGATAGTAAGTAGAAGAATTGGGAGTTAAAGAGCTACATCTTCTGACTCTAGTAGTATGCTTATACTAATAAGATTTTATCACATAGGTGTAATGATTTTTAAAAGAGGAATTGTTTTTGTTTTCACTTCCCTTTTCTGTCAAAAATTTTGAATAATTGAAGGAGAAGAGAATTCTCGTTAAAACTTTCAAAATGTTCAACTTTGAAACATGTCTATTTTTAATCTCAGGGATTTAGATTATATGTGATAGCCTAACATTAATGACCTACTATTACAGATGTGTGAACCAAGTTCAAGAAAATTGAAAAGTTTTCAGAGCTATTTATAGTGTTTTCATTACTAACAGAAAGAAAAAAAGCTTTCATTTTTGTAAAGTGACTCTAATATATACATAAAATGAAGGGGAATTGGACTAGATCAGGTATCTCAAATCTGCTGTCTCGCCCTAACCTACCCCAACCCTCATTATATTATCCAATCCTCTCTCCTGAGGAAAGTCCAATTCAATTAAAATGTAAGAATAAAAGTTTAGAGCTGGTCTAGTCACTGAATCACAACATCTCAGTTGGAATCACGGAGGCTGATTAGTTCAAATCCATTTCTGTAGCCCCACTACAATACCCAAGTAATATAAACTCTACTTAGGGGAAATCACTACTTCGCAAGGTAGTTCATTCTACTTTTATATAAGTCTAGATGTAAAGCGATTTTTTTCCCTTATGTTGAGTTGAAATCTACCTTAGTCATTTTCACCCATTGGTCTTAGTTCTGTCCTCTGTGAACAAGCAAGACAATCCCTCTCCTACATGAGCCCAAATTCCACAGAATCCCAGAAATTGAGTTGGAGAGGACCTTAGAGGCCATTTAGTCCAACCTGTATCTAAAAAATAAACCAATCTTCACACATTCCCCAGATCCTGCACCATCTTGGATGTTTTCCTCCCAAACTCTCCAGTTTATCAATGTTGTTTTAAATTGTAGAGCCCAGAGCTCAGCACAGTAGTCCAGATAAGGCCTTTCCTGGGCAGAATACAATAGGATAATCACTTCTATAGTTCTGGACATTGTCTCCCTTTAAGCTAAGATGAATTTTTTTGGCTGCCATGTCGAGATCTACTGATTCATATTGAGCTGGCAGTCCATGAAAACTTCCAGATTTTTTTTTTCAGAAGATATACCATCTACCCATACTGCATTTACCTTGTCCCTGTGAAGTCGACATTTTAAACCCATTTAATATACGTTATTTTATCATATTTTATATTATTATTATATTATATCATGTTAATCCTATTAATTAGATAATAATGTAAATAGCTTAACGTTTAAATTTAAAAGAGACAGCTAGGTGGCATAGTTTGTACAGCCCTTAGCCTGGAATCAGGAAGACCGAAGTTCAAGTTTGACTTCTGACCCTTACAGCTATGTGAGCCCGAGTAACTCATTTAACCTCTATCTTCCTCAGTTTTTATAAACTGTAAGATGAGGGAAATAATAGCACCTATCTCCCAAAGTTGTTGTGAGGATAAAATGAGATACATGCAAAGCCTGACACGTAGTAGGTGTTTAATAAGGATCACTCCTTTTGTTCTTAAAACAAATGTGCAATTTCAGGGTGAGATGAGTGGCATAGATGATTGCTATAGCTTAAAATTTTATGATCCTATCAGTATAGAAGTTGAAAGGTTAATATTATAGCTATCTCCAGAATCAATCAAATATTTCACTAAAAATGGAAGTGTTCTGTCTGTGTAAAATTTCAGTATAAAATGAATCAAAATGTACAAAATGGTCATTTTTACTAATCCAGTAGATACCAGAATTAAGGCAATGTTATCCAGGCAAGAATCATGATCCCCCAATGAAAAAAGTACCCTTCACGAGATAGAAATAAGCTCACAGAAAGCCTCTTCTGGTTCAACAGCTCAAAACAAGGAGTATTCCTCTCCAAAAGTTAATAATAGAATTTCTTGGAATGAAGTTGCCAATATATTAGATAAATTCATTGAAGTATAGCCTGTGGTCTATGATTCAAAACAATCTTCTACAGTTCTCAGCAGCATAACGAAAAACCCAAAACAATGTTTTATGTTGAATAAATTCTACTGGTGTTTCCTCCTTGGTGTCATGAAGACTAGTTCTCCTCTAGAGAGAGGGAGATATTTCTCTTCTCTCCTCATAGCTGCTGATGTAAAGTTTATTTCGAGTGTCACAGAACTACTTCTGTAACCATTTTGACTTTTAATACATTTGAAATTTTTCAGATTTTATGGTGTCGGTGTCTGATGAAACAGCACAGATCCAAAAACCGATTATTAAAAAATGCACTTCAAATATTGTAGCTTCAGTTCCTGCCGTGCGGCAAAAATCTTTGTTCAAGTGTATGAGAAAGTCAATGTCCTTCTCATGGCACATTACCATTAGTGACGACTGCATTCAGTTGGATGGCCTCCTACTGTGCCAATGTATGGAACAGCTATTAAATGGATGTAAATTCATTTCACACTTAGAGAATTTCAAAGGTGGAAGGCACCACAGAGCTGTCAACTCTTACCTCAAGCGTGGATTCCATCTACAATTGCCATGAAAAATAGTCACATAGCTTCTTCTTGAATACCTTTAGTAAGGAAGAATTCATTGCCTCTCATACCATTCCACTCCATTGTTGATCAATTCTAATATTTCTTTTTGTGGGGTTGATTATAATCTTATAACATATACTTATTGGTCATAGTCCAGTTCTCTCAAACTATACAATATTTTAACAACTCTTAAAACACTCATCTACATCTTCTGCCATCTGTATCTTCTTTGCTCCTGAATTCACCAATCTTAGGCCTTTAACTGTATATTAAAGGCCATAGTTTCATACGACTTCAAATATTCTGGCTGTCTTCTTCAGGATGCTCTCTGATTCATCATGGCTTCTTTCAAAATGTGATTGTTGTTCAGTCGTTTCAGTCATGTGTGACTCTTCATGACCCCATTTGGGTTTTTTTTTAACAAAGATGTTGGAGTGGTTTGCTGTTTACTTCTCCAACTCATTTTATAGATAAGGAAACTGAGGCAAACAGAGTTAAATGTCTAGCTTAGGATCACACTGGGCTAGTGTCTGATGTTAGATTTGAACGCAGGTCTTCCTGACACCAGGTCTGGCACCCTATTCACTGTGCCACCTTGCTGCCCTTAAAAAGTGATACTCTGGACTAAAGACATGTCAGTTGAGTTCAGACCTGAGTATAGTGCAGTAGGTTTATCCCATCTTTCATTTTGGACATTTTGTGTGTGCACACATATATAGAAAATATAGATGAATGTAAGTTATGAGTAAATATTTTTAATTCATTGTATTTGTATACCCAGTGACTGACACAGTGCCTAGCACAAAGTAGGAGCTTAATAAATACTTGGAGATTGATTGATTCATCTTAATATTGCATTGATTAACATTAACACATATTTAACTAATATCTTACATACATTTTCATCACAACAATAATAAAGAGGTAGGTAAAGTATTTTTCCATTTTAAAAATTATGGGGAAAAAGCATTTAGATAAATTAAGTGACACTCTCTTATGGCTAGTAAATGATAAAGCTACATATGAATCCTGGTCTGACTGAATCCACTGCTTTTTCCATTATACCACACTCGACTCAAATTGAACTTGCAGTGAACTGAATGTCATGGGTCTTTTTCAAAAGAACTACAGTTAAGTATAGCCTCTCATCTTTTAATTGTAATTGATTTTTTAAGCCTAAGTACAGGCCATCCTGATTGTATATTTTGATCTATCTGTGATTTCTTTGGTGTGGGTGCTGCATCCAATAATACAGATTGCAACCAATCTGTACTTTCTCATTCTATACATTCATTCATGTTTTCTCATGAATACTGTGCAAAAGGTGTACGCACTGTATATCTTTCTCTAGCTGTCTTGAAATCACATGGCTACTCACAGACTACAAAGACATTGGCTGTCATTAATTTTCTGATTATACATCTCTCTGATGACATCTTTTATATCCATTTCCCTACAGTATTCTTTCTTATTAATATTATTAATATTCTTTATTATTACTACTCTTGTCCAGCATGTACTTCACCATTGTCTTTTGGGTTAACTACAACTTTAAGTATTTGAAGACTGTAGCAGCCACCGTATAGTATCGTTGAAAGATTATTAATGTTAAAAGATGGACCTTTGTTTTAAGGAAAACCTTGGGCTTGTTAAAAGTAATCTAGCCTACGCTTCTTTTCCTGTTCAATTCAAAAAACATGTAATTGGCCATCTGCATTGTATTTTCAAAACATATCTACATACATCCTGATGGACCAACTCTATAGATTATTCTTGCAGTTGCATGTCATAACTTGGGCAATTGGTATTCTACTTTCACTTAATTTTTCCTTGTGTGGATAGTTAGACTGGACTTGTTTGAGTGATTTGCAATGTTCCCAGGCTTAGTGTAATTAGTATGTCATCTTCAAAGATGATTATCTGGAGGACTTCACTGTCTATGGGAATTTGTCCATTTGGATTGCCCTCTGGCAGTTCTTCATAATGATGGCAAATACCTTTGCAATACCTTCTCTATTGAGCAAAACTAATAAGACAGTTAATGAAGATAACTTATAAAGTTTTGCTCAAATGAAGCAAATCATTCCTCGAGCAAAACTTTACAATCATAATCATTAAATGTCATTTTCTTAGTTTTGTTCGGTAGATGAAAATACTTTGTTAAAAGCTCTCCTCCAAAGAGGCGACTTTCATATGCATATCAATATCATAAAAGATTTCTTGAATGATGTAGGAACAGAGATAATTTAATCTGACAACATTCTTGTTAAAACTGGTCATTATTTGAGCCAATAAATCCATTGTGTTAGAATTTTTTTTTTCAATCTTGATTCCATCATTCAACATTAGTTAGTCATCTCAGTGTTATGTTGTTTGCAAATTTCAGAAGCATGACTTCTCTGTCCTCGTCTTATTAGTTGATAAATACATTGCCTAAGATGGGAACCAGTGTAGAGTTCCAATGCATGCAATTAGACATTCATCTCAAGGTTGACAACACTCTATAATTTGGTACAGCTTGTTATTTGGTTGTTTAACTGGTTGCAAATTCCTGTAAATGTAATATTGTCTACCCAGATTTCTCCACTTTGTCCACACAATTAACATGAGAATGAACAATTTACCAGCTTTTAATCCCACCTCTACCCATCCCTAACTATATTACTTTATGCAAAATATTTAACCATGAGGTGATGTGTAAATAGTTGATTTGGAGTTATAGGTTCTGGGTCTCTAATTCTCATTCACTTATTCTCTCTCTCTCTCTCTCTCTCTCTCTCTCTCACACACACACACACACACACGCCCACACACACACACACACACACACACACACACGCACACACACCTTGGGCAGATCATTTAACTTATTTAGTCCTCAGTTGAATCCTCTTTAAATACATGATCTGTAATATCCTTTACAATTCCAAATCCGTGATCCCCTCTAGCCTTCATTTTCCTCAATGGTAAAATGAGGAGGTTGGGCTAGGCCTCTTCTAAATCTATATTCTGTATTTTCCATTATTTTATAAATGCAGAAGATATATTATATCAAGATATATTAATAGCTTCCTCAAATCTACTAGCCTAATAGTAATATTATTTTTATGAAGAAAAAATAAATGAGTTGGCATGACTTGCTCTTTTGGGGTTCTCGTGATCTCCTAATGATAACCATTTTTAAAGGCTCATCAACCAGTTGCTCAGTGAACTCTTCTAAAATTGTCATGAAGAATGACATCAAACTCATAATTTATATTTTCCAGAATCTACCTTTTTTGCCTTTTGAAATCAGATACAACATTTGGTTGTTTTTGTGTTCTAATATCTAAGTATGGAACATCTTTTACTATGGCCAGTATTCCTGTTCACTACTGCTCTTTACTACCCTTAAGATGAACCTTCCCTGTCTCTTTTTCCCAAGGCTTCCATCACTTCCTTCTTATCTCACCCCGTTCCTTCTTGTCAGTCAGAATTGTGTCTAGAGAAGTTGATCCTCATTGTTTTTTCTATGTTCTGAGATAACACTGTTACTAAACTAGTCAGTAATTTGTCAGATTTAAACTTTACAGGGCAAAACTACTAGGAGATGTGTAAATAGATGTAATCCCCTATATAAAATAACTATGCCTTACTTCTGCTATAATTATATATTTTATTATATAGAAATCAGTCACCTTCATCCTTTTAGACAATAATCTGGATTATATTACCAAAATGAAATATTTTCTATTTCTGTTTATCTGCTCTCTGTTTTATTTATAATGCCTAGTTTATTGGGTTTTACACAAATATATACCTTATTGCTATACCATATGACAACCATACCCATCCTATTTCATGTTCTACTGAAAGGTATATGAATATGTTGAAATATTTCATATATGAGTGCCATTTTACCAATTCTTAGTGATGGCTATGAGATAGTAAATTTTATGTTAAAATTTCAAATTCACTCATGTTTTGTGCATTGTTATGTAGACATCTGAATCTATCAACATTGTGCCTAGTCTTCTTCCTTTGAATTTTTGAGGAAGAAATTAAAGATATCTAGAGTCATAAAAAATGCTCTAAATCATTATTAGTTAGAGAAATGCAAATCAAAACAACTCTTAGGTACCACATCTCTCCTGCCAGATTGGCTAACATGACAAAATGGGAAAATTATAAATTCTGGAGAGGATGTGGGAAAATTGAAACATTGTTACATTGTTAGTGGAGTTGTGAACTGATCCAGCCATTCTGAAGAGCAATTTGGAACTATGCTCAAAGGGCTATAAAAATGTGCATGCCCTTTGACCCAGCAATATCACTTCTAGGGCTACATCCCAAAGAGATCATACAAGTGGAAAATGGACCAGTATGTATAAAAATATTTATAGCAGCTCTTTTTGCAGTGATAAAGAATTGGAAATCAAAGGATGCCCATCAATTGGGGAATGGCTAAACAAATTGTGGTATATGAGTGTAATGGAATACTATTGTGCAATAAGAAATAAGAAACAGATGGACTTCATTATAACCTAGAAAGACATAGGAACTGATGCTGAGTGAGAGGAGCAGACCAGAAGATCACTATATATAATTACAGACACATGGTATCTGTAAGGACTAACTTTGATAGACTTGACTCCTCTCATCAACACAAGGTTCAAAGACATCTCCAAAAGACTCATGATGGAAAAAGCTGTGCACATCCAGAGAAAGAATTATGGAGTCTGAATGCGGATTGAGGCAAACTCTTTGCTCTCTTTTTTTTCCCTTTTTTGGTTTTGTTTCTCCTTTCTCATGATTCATTCCCTTGGTTATATTGCGTCTTTACAACTGGACTATTATGTAAATAAGTTCAATGTGATGGTATATGTAGAACCTACATTGGATTATATGCCATCTTGTGGGTGAGGGGAAAGGAGAGAGAGGGAGAGAAAATTTGGAACCCAAAAACTTGTAGAACTGAATGTTGTAAACTAAAAAAAAATGATAAAAATTACTAAGTTCATCTTGGGCTTTTATTATTTCTATATGATGCCTATATTATGCTTTGGTCATAGATTTGGAGGTAGGGGATCTATTAGTCTATCTAACTAAACACTTTTTACCAAGTCTCAGAGAAGTGAGGTGACTTTCTCCAGGTCACATAAGTAGTAAGCTGAAAATCTATGATTTGAACCCTAGCTATCTTTCTCCAAATCCATCAATCTTTCAAATAATCTACTTTGTATCCTACTGTGGCCCGTAATAGTTGAGGATAACTTCTCCTAACTCCTGCTTTTGTAGATCACTTGTGTCAATAGAACATGGCTAGTTCTCCTGCTCAATATTATGGGTCTAGCCCTGACAAATCAAGAATAATTATCTAAGGCTTTTTACTCCTTCATTTGCTTTCTGAAAAATTCATCAGTTGAAAATCATTCAGTCAGACAGACCTAAGTAGATTTTAGAGAGGAGTACTTAATAAAATGGTAAAAGAAGAACAGTTGGCACAAGACTGGCCCTCAGATGTCTGTGATAAATTCTCCCATGGGTTTATGGGAAAGTGGACAAAGTTTAGAGAGCACTTGTGGCAAAGGGGTAGCTCACAGCTCCTGATGACTGGAATTCCTTTTCTACCACATATGGGGTGCTCATGAAATTCCAAATAAGCATGGTGGATTTTTGTTCCTCTTTGTCCTTGGAGACGTTCCCACCAGCTCTTCCAGGGAAGAGACATACTACATAGATGGGTAGATGGGAAGGCCAATATCCTCTAGATTCTTTGAAGCTTGGAGGTTCTCTTCCAGTCAGTAGATAGAAAAGAGATCGGCCAAAGCTGAAATTGAGGCCACTCCAATTTCTCAAATTCCTCTTTTCCAGCTAACTCAGAGCTTTTTGTAGAGGATCCAGAAGGTATGAGGAGAGCCCACAGGTGATTGAAACAGACCTCTTATTTTAAGTAGAGATTTTTCTCATTAAAGTCATTTGATTGATCAGTTGAGAAATGTTCTCACCAAATAAAGTTATCAGGCTAAAATGGGGTAGAATAGTTTCCGTCTCACTCTGACGCTTCTTTTCTCTCTCCTATGTGTCATATGCATCTACTCACTACTGGTTTTGATTTCCTTATACTTCCTGTGAATTTCTTTTCTCTTGGTTTTTCTGCCTTTGTTTTTTTGTTATTTTCATTCTGTCTAGGAACCCTTCATCTTCTCTAAAAGCCGGAGTGTCATAAAGGCATTCCATAAACTAGTTTGCATTTTTTTTTCTGTAACAAGAAGACCAAGTTGAATTTATAGTATTTAAAGCCCTCTACAATTTGGCTTGAACCTATCTTTTCAATGTTTATGTGTTTATTTCATACTACTGCCATTTTCCTGTGGTACATTACATCTGAACTAGCTATTTCTTTATACTTATTTTTCTAAATCTCTACCTTTTCACAGACCTTGTCTTTGTACGTATTATTCACTGTACCTGAAATGACATGTTCTTTTTTCTTTTTTAATATATTTTTTATTTGTAGTTTGCAACACTCAATTCCACGAGTTTTTGAGTTCCAAATTTTCTCTCCCT
This sequence comes from Trichosurus vulpecula, assembly GCF_011100635.1. NCBI lineage: Eukaryota > Metazoa > Chordata > Mammalia > Diprotodontia > Phalangeridae > Trichosurus > Trichosurus vulpecula. Next base: position 132,888,233 of record NC_050579.1, on the reverse strand, counting down.
CCCTCTCCTTTCCCCTCCATCCCCAATATGGCATGTAATCTCATATAGGTTCTATATATACCTTTACGCTGAACTTATTTACGTAATATTCCAGTTGTGAAGAAGAATTATAACGAATGGAATGCATCATGAGAAAGAAGAAATGAAACCAAAAAAGAAGGAAAAAAAAAGAGAGCAAATGGTTTACCTCAATCTGTATTCAGACTCCATAATTCTTTCTCTAGATATGTATAACTTTTTCCATCATGAATCTTTTGGAATTGTCTTTGAACCTTGCATTGACAAGAGCCAAGTTTATCAAACTTAGTCCATACAGATACAATGTGTCTGTAATCATGTATAAGGATCTCCTGGTTCTGCTCCCCTCACTCAGCATCAGTTCATATAAGTCTTTCCAGGTTTGGATGAAGTCATCTGCTCCTCATTTCTTATAGCACAATAGTATTCCATTACACTCATGTACCACAATTTCTTTAGCCATTTCTCAATTGATGGGCATCGCTTTGATTTCCAATTCTTTACCACCACAAAAAGAACTGCTATAGATATTTTTGTACGTACTGGTCCATTTCCCACATGTGTGATCTCTTTGGGATATAGCCCTAGAAGTGGTATTGCTGGGTCAAAGGGTGTGCACATTTTTATAGCCCTTTGCGCATAGTTCCAAATTGCTCTCCAGAATGGCTGGATCAGTTCACAACTCCACTAACAATGTAACAATGTTTCAATTTTCCCACATCCTCTCCAGCATTTATCATTTTCCTGTTTTGTCATGTTAGCCAATCTGGCAAGAGAGATGCAGTACCTAAGAGTTGTTTTGATTTGCATTTCTCTAACTAATAGTGATTTAGAGCATTTTTTACACGAATATAGATATCTTTAATTTCTTCCTCTGAAAATTGCCTGTTCATATCCTTTGACCATTTCTCAACTGTGGAATGATTTGTATTCCTATAAATTTGACTCAGTTCCCTGCATATTTTTGACATGAGGCCTTTACCAGAGACACTGGTTGTAAAGATCCTATTTTTTTTTGCAGGGGGGAAGACAAGGCAATTGGGGTTAAGTGACTTGCCCAAGGTCACACAGCTAGCAAATGTGTCGAGTGTCTGAGGCCGAATTTGAACTCAGGTACTTCTGACTCCAGGACTGGTGCTTTGCTCACTGCGCCACCTAGTTGCCCCCGATTGTAAAGATTCTTTCCTAATTTTCTGCTTTTCTCCTAATCTTTGTTGCATTGGCTTTGTTTGTATAAAAACTTTTCAGTTTCACATAATCAAAATTATCCACTTTGCATTTCGTAACACTCTCTATGTCTTGTTGGGTCAGGAATTCTTCCCTTTCCCATAAATCTGACAGGTAAACTATTGCTTGCTCTCCCAAATTGCTTATAGTATCAGCCGTTATTCCTAAATCATGAACCCATTTTGACTTTATTTTGGTATATGGTGTAAGATATTGGTCTGTGCCCAGTTTCTGCCATATTATTTTCCAGTTTTCCCAGCAGATTTTGTGAAATAGTGAATTCTTAACCCAGAAGCTGGATTCTTTGGGTTTATCAAAGAGTAGATTGCTATAGTCATTGACTGCTACGTCTTGTGTGCCTAACCTATTCCATTGATCCACCACTCTGTTTCTTAGCCACTACCAAGTAGTTTTGATGACTGCTGCTTTATGGTACAGTTTAATATCTGGTATGGCTAGGCCGCCTTCCTTAGCATTTCTTTTCATTAATTCTCTTGATATTCTGGACCTCTTGTTTTTCCGGATGAATGTTGTTATTATTTTATTCAGCTCTGTAAAATAATGGTAGTTTGATTGGTATGGCACTGAATAAATAAATTAATTTAGGTCCTTGAATGAAATGTTGAAATGTTCCTTTTAGGCCCAGGTTAAGCACAGGATCCTTGATGAAGGTTTTCTTGCTTCCTACTTGCATCCCCCAGCCATAATTGATCCATCTTTTCTTGAATTTTTCTTACTTGAACTTTTCTTTACTATCTGGTTGTTATATTACACTTCTGTCATAGCTATTTGTGTGTTTGTCTTATCCATCTACTAGTTTGTAAACTACTTAAGAGAAAAGACTGTGTCTTGTTTCATCCTTGAATCTCTGGCACCTTACTCAAGATATTACACATAATAGACATTCTAAATCATATATAAATATAAAATACCTTGTTTACATGTGTGTATGTATACACATACACACAATATAATACATACAGAGCTTTGCAATCCTTAAAATACTGTACACATTTTAGCTATTATTAATATTATTGTTGTCATTCAATCAAGGTGTGTTGAATAATTAATGACTGCCTCATGCAGGTAGGCAAACATAGTATATACCGATAAGTCACAGGAACTGTCCTTTTGTCCATATCTCCTGCTTCTTAAGTGGTAAGATCCCAGGAGGCATAGGTGATAGACATCAGTCCCTTCTTCTTTTAACAGATACCACAGATAGAGACTTCTTGTCACAGCACATCTTGCTTTTATTGTGCTTCATGTTTTGGGTTGTCGTGTGTCAGGTATTTTATACACTTTAAATCTATAGGTATTAGTCATTTTCTCTCCTGTCTTTTTGTTTCTTTTTTGTTTGTTCTTCGTGTTTCTTTTTTTTAAACTCTGACTTTTCATCCTTGTCTCATTCCTCCTTGTTTTTTCTTGCTCCGCTTCCTGATCCATGTCTAACATTTCAATGCAATATGTGTGCTGGCTACTGCTTCTGTCTCTGACACTTGTCAGTTCATTTGCTACAGAGGGGCTATGACTCTGTTGAATGATACTCTATTGGGGCTCCTCCTGACACAATCCCTGGATACTGCCATGGAAGACTTTATGTTATGCTCTCTGTGTGTATGTGTATTTTAGAAAGAATTGTCTGTGTGTTAAATTAATTTTGCAGCATATTTCTTTTTTTCCTCTTTTAAATTGGTAAAAAAGACAATTTTTGTTCTAGGAGATGAACTTTTTTCCCCTATTGAGTGCAATTTTCAAAACTGTTCATTTCTAAAACATTTTTAGTAGGAATGACAGAATCTGAAAAGTACATTTGCATTATTTCTGATATATTGTATGGTGTTATCCTTTACATGTTGAATGCTAGCTGATTTTACTTGGTCTTCAGAAAGTAAGATATGAAGCTATACCCTATAGATTATTTTCTTATGCTAACATTCACTTTTCATTGCAACTTTCCCTACATCTTTATAAGGATGTTAGGTCACAATGGCTATAGGGTAGCTTATAGTTTTGAAGTTTATCTTTCCTTGGTTAGTGGAATGTATTTTTTAATTATTTAAGATTATTAAATATATTTATTTATTAAATATTAAATGTGTTATTTATAAAATATATTAAATTATTAATATATTAAAATAAATTTCATTTTGAACATTAGTATATTGTAAATAAGAATTAAAGAATCAGTCTTTTTTAAAAATAAGATATGTATTTTGGAATTTTATTGTACGACACTGTCAATGTGGAAGGTAGTAATTTTAGCTGTTAAAAAAAGCCAAGAGTCTTTGAGTATTAAAATATAACTCTTGTACTTGGAGTAACATAATACATAAATAGAACCTAAGAATATTTAAATAAGTATTTTTTTTTTGCCTTCTCTGAAAGAATTCAAACTCTGGCAATTTTTTTGTGTCTTAGGAAGACGCAGGAACTTATAAATTTTATTGCTTTTTTCAAAGAAATAGATGCATCCTTGGGAGACTGTTAACAGTTATCACATTCGATCTTGTTTACAGTTTCTTATATGCATACTAGTTGCATTTATATTTTCCTGGTTCACGTTTTTTACACTTTTCATGGCTTGGTTTGATTGCGAACAAGCTGCTGACCTGTCAGATGCTGTAAATCTCTACTGTAGCAAAGCTCTAGGTTGCTCAGATAAATAGCATGAGACAATAAATTCTCATGAAAAACTTATAACTTCACAGAAGAGGAAAGCAGTTTAATACAACTTTTTGTCTCAGAAAGAAAACCAGTCTACCTCCATACAGGAGAACAAATGGAATGACTTGAAGGACACTCCAATCTAATTTTCTGGAATTCTTGGATTTTATGAGTAGGTACTTAATCATCACTAAAGGCATTCTTCAATGTGTCATTGGAAGTAAAAAGGACCAGATTATAATTCATGAGACATATAAACCTATAGGATAAGAGTGGTAGATAAAGAAAGTGTTATACAGGAAAATGACTATATATAGATGGATAATAAGTTTTAAAAAAACTCATTGGGTAGAAGCTTTGTTAGAAATGTTTTCTACCATAATAAAAACTACTCACCTTTAAAAGGACTATTTTAGCCAAAAATAAAATCTTTGGATGGAGTTGAATTTAAAAAGAAACCACCAGTTAAGAGTGGTGATGGCTATTGCTTGTCAAGCTTTTCTGTATCCCTCCCTTCAGACATCCGCCCACCTCCCCCCCCCAAAAAAAGAACACCAAACAAATGAGGCCAGTTGATGAGAATGTTTGAGTTTAGCTATACACACTATTTCAAAGTTCAAAGTTGAGTTGAGTAAAAAGCACACAAGATTAAATTCATTTCCTTTCTGAGTTGGCAGTATTTATGAACATAAGTTTTCTTATTCAATTTTTATGATTCAAGTTTTATGTGTTTAGATTTTCTTAAGAGCAATCTTGGTTTCTGCATAGCCAATTGACAGCATATTTTGAGGACAGACTGTCCTAGGCCTGCAAGCTTTTGATATGTTTATATGGATTTATTCTGAGCCTTCAATTGCTAAAAAAATAAAAAAAGCATATTAAATGTTGACTTAGGGTGAGATGTAGGTAGTCTAATCAATAATATTGTCTGACCGCAAAATTAGGAATAGGTACCTTCCAAGCCATGAATGCTGGGTGAGATTATCTGTTTTTGAATTGTGTGTGTGTGTTAAACTATGTCATACACCATACATCTATGTCTGAAACCATGGCAATACCGAATCAACGTGGGGAGATGGGGATAGGAGATGACTATCATGATGTCATAAAAGAAAAGCTTTTCTGGTAAAAAAAAATGAGTTGTACTATCATATTGCCAACTCTTCACCAATATTTGTCATTGGCCTTCACATTTGTCTCTCATCCTTTGCTAACTTTCAGGCTTTTGACTCTTTCCATAGATTCTTTTGCTGCTCTTTCCACATTCCCTCTCCCCAGCTCTTTATATTTGTTTACTAATAAACTGGCTTGGCCCAACATTATCTTCTGCTTCATTATCCTGTTTTAAAGACTGATCACACCCTGGGTTAACCAGTTCCTTCAAAACATCCCTCCTCCAAGGAGCTTTCTCTCTGGCCCTGTGAACTAATCCATATCGTTTTCACTGGTCCTCCCTTCCATTTTCTCATAATGATATAAAATCATCTTAGAAATTTTTAGGAAATCATAAAATGTGTCTTGTTAGGAATCAATCAACAAGTATTTATTAAAGCACCTACTGTGGGCCAGGTACTGTGCTAGATGCTAAAATATAAGTAGGAAGCATGAAACAATCCTTACTTGTTAAGAGATTACATTTTAATGGGATTTCTCTTCAGTTTTAGGTTTGACCAGCTGGCTTCTGACTCTGTGATTCCATGAAATAAGTATATTTCTAATGGAAAATAATCCCTCATGCTAGATTTATCTTCATTATTTAATTTATGCTGATTTTATTAACCATAATCTCATCAAGAAAAGGGAATTATTTATTGTGAGATAGTCTTAAGAAAATGAATTACTGATACATAATAAATGTATGTCACATATTAAATAATAGTTTATAAAGCATAGTATTGTAAAGTATGATTTTGCATGACTTTCTTCCTGGTTAAATAGAATTCCTTATCTGGATTGTTATTCTAACAATAAAGATACTATGGTCGATTCCAATCAGTATCATCCATTGCTTCCATTTTATTTGATATGTCATATAAATTCATGTTCAGTCTTCAAGTAATATTGTTTCAGGAGGTCACAGAGCAAGAAAAAGACAAAAAACAAAACTATGAAATTGAATGTAGTAAGAGGGTCAGTCTGTGGAGAGAAGGAAAAAAAAATTCATAGCAAGACTCTGGACATTTTATTGTTTGCAAATACAAAAGGAGTGTTTTCCCCAATCGCAGATAAAATGCTAATCTTTCCATTTTGACATAAAGAACATGAAGTTGCCTCATTGTGTCTGACTCATGATCTTTGTAGTCCGATATTAACAAAAAGGGATATTGTGTGAGAAGATTTGATTGTCCATCAAGATGTCAGCCTTTCAAGGTTAGAGAAGTACTACTCAAAGATTCAATTCCATTTCCCTTTTTAAAAAAATCCATGCCTTTAAAAAAAAAAACTTTTATTCATTTCTAAGTGTATTCCTTTTGGTTTACCTAACTAGCCATTCCTCATAACAAGGGTTTTTAAAAATAAGGGCAGGGGTGGGGGAGGGAAGGGAAGCAGTTAACCAAAACTAACAAATATATTAAGCCCATTTGACCATTAACAGTATGTGTAATATTTGACATTCATTAGTCTCCCCCCGCTGCAAAGAATGATGTGAGAAACATTTTCCTCAATTCTAATTTGGGACAAATTTTGGTCATTTTCACTTCCCAGTTCTTAGTTCACTTTTTATTCTTTCTACTTATTTTGATATAGTCATTGTGTTTATTCTTTTCCTTGTCCTGCTTACTTCGTTTTGTATCAGTTAAAATAAATCTTCCCATGTTTCTGTGAATCCTTAACATTTATTATTTCTTTTGGTTTAGTCACATGTCACTCTATTTACCACAGTTTGTTTTGTCATTCCTTAGTCATTGGAATCTATTTTGTTTCTAATTTATTTCTACCATAAAAAGTACTGCTATGAAAGTTTTAGTATAAATGAGAACTTTCCATCTTTGATATCCTTGTGCATCAGTAATGCAAGTGTCACAATATAGATGGTGACTATGAATATGCCTGTATAGTTCTGTATCACAGAATATAAGAGACTCTCCATATAGAAGGCAGAAGAAGTAAAATATTTATTCAGACACCAGAAGATCAAATCCCAAAACCAATAACTCCAATCTAACATAGCAGCAATTATATCCCCAAAGCAGTAAGCCCACATTATCGTAAACAGCAAGGAACTTAAAACACAATATCACAGCAGGGAGCCAAGCCATCCCATAACCTTCCCCTCTGCTGGGGCCTTCGCCTAAACACTCACTCACAAATCCTAGCTGTCTGCTTGCCTGCATCATCTCCTGAGAGCTTTCTGACATCTAGTTTAACTGCAACCCTCAGAGTATATATTTCAGAACCCCAGGGCTTTACAACTCTAGTGACCTAATTAGCAAAAGAGTGTGGGCCTTCCCACAAACAAGGCTCTCCTATTCAAGCTTCCCTTAACTAGCTCCACCTGAGACCTGTAAATGGGATTAATGTTCTGGGAAGATCTTTAATCACATTAACACCATCCTTGGAGTACCTGTCAAGTAGTAAGATCTCTGGGAAAATGACTATGAATGTTTATTGACTTAAAAATTTAATTCTGAATTATTAACTAATTCACAACTCCATCAAGATTCCATTAAGGTCATTATCTTTCTAATATCCCTCCAACATTGATTTTTTTTGTTCATATTTTCTCATTTTTTCAGTTTTTCTGCCCTGAAACCTCAGTGTTACTTTTCTTTGTTTTTTTTCTTATTATTAGTTATTTGGAGCTTTCTTAATATGGTTATTAATAATTAGAAGTTCTATTATTGAGAACTAATTAATCTTGCATTTTTACTACTTATCCATTCAAGAAAGCATCTTAGTCTTATACATTCAAGTTAATTCTTTACATATCTTTCATGTTAAAATTTTATCAGAGTTATTTAAAACAGGTTTTCCCCAAACAACAATTTCCTTTCTTGGCATTCTCTCTCTATCCAAAGTTGTGAAAGAGATCTCAATCCATTTTCCTACATTTTTTAAAATGATATGTTCTTTTACATTTAATTTGAGAATCCAGTTGGATAATATTGCAGTACATTGTATAAGGTGCTTGTCTAATTTTGTTGCTTTTGTTTTTGCCAATTAGCTTTCCAAATTTCTCAACAGTTCCTGTTAAATAGAGAATTTGTCTCTAAGTAGTTTGTGTCCCTGGGTTTGCTGAAAACTATGTTTTTCAGTTTAATTGTTATGATAACTGCTTATCTAGCCTTTTCCACTGCTCATTTTTTTAAACTTTTTTTTTGAGCAGGGAAGGCGGGGCAACTGGGGTTAAGTGACTTGCCCAAGGTCACACAGCTAGTAAGTGTGTCAAGTATCTAAGGCCACATTTGAACTCAGGTCCTCCTGACTCCAGGGCCGGTGCTCTACTCACTGCACCACCTAGCTGCCCCACTGCTTACTTTTTCTATTAATTAACCTATACCAAATAATAGCTAGGTGCTAAGGATAGAGTGCTAAGTCTAGAATTACAAAGATCTGAGTTCAAATGCAGTCTCAGTCACTTATTAACTATGTGACCAATGGCAAGTCATTTAACTTCCTTTTGCCTCAGTTTCCTCATCTGTAAAATGAGGATTAAAATAGCATCTACCTCCTAGGGTTCTTGTGAGGATCAAATGAGATATTTGTAGAGTGCTTACCACAGTGCCTAATTAGACATTATATAAATGCTAGCTTATCATCATCACTACCTTAAAAATAATTTAAGGCCTGGAGTTAGTATAATTTTTAAAAATCTGATTGGTTTGGCCCAAACATAAACAGTAAATATTCCTCCTTTTATTTTAATGATTCTTTATTTCTTTAAAGAATGTTTTGTACTTGTATTTATGTATGTCTTCACTTTGTCTTGGTAGATTGAATCCTAGAGATAGAATGTACGTTGTAGTAAACTTTAAATTTTTTTTCCTCTTTAACTTGTTACTTCTCTTTAGAAAAGTTGATTATTTCTGTGGATATCATCTCAATTAGGCTTTTTATTTGTGTTCTCTGGTGATTTCTAAGTAAACCATTGTGACTTCTGAAAAAAAGTATAATTTTATCTACTCAATGGCAATGTTTATTCCTTTAATTTCTTTCTTTTATATTTTAGCTGGCATTTCTGGACTATGGCAACTAATTAGAGGAGAAAGGACATGCTTGCTTTACTTCTGTATTTATGTGTGTCCTTTTAATGTTGTGCTTATAACAAATAATTATAGTTTAGGGTTTTAAAAATATAATTTTATCATAAAATGGCCTTTCTTTGCCTAAGTGTAATGAGAATTTAAAAAGCATTTACCTCATTCAAAGGTGATGAGTATATAAATGAAAGATCCAATGTGTTCCTGCTATCAAGGACTTCCCTTCTCCTGCAGGAAATACAGTGCAAACATAAGTAAGTATTTTGTAAGGTAGGAAATTAAGGCTACAAAGGAAAGATGACCTTAAAGTGCTCTGAAGAATATTTCAAGAGATAGGGAATAATATCATGATGTGAAGGGGTAGCAGAGAAGGCTAAATAGTAGAGATAGAAATTGAACATTGGAGAAAGATAAGGAGTCTGAAAGGCCCTGCTAAGGAGGGAGTGTATTTGATATGTGAGGGAAAACCTGTGCAAAATTCAAAGAAGCAAGAGATGACATTTCCAGTTTCGGCAACAATTAGTAGTTCAGCTTGTCTAGAATGTAGAGTATAAAAAGAAGCATAATGTAAAGTAAGGCTGACAAGTTAGGTTGGTGCTAGATTGTAAAAAGCCACGTTAATATTAAATTAAATTCATATTTATGTATCAGATAAAAGAGTTAATAGTTTATCCCAGAAGCAACAGAGAGCCATTGAAGATGTTTTACCCTGGAAGTAACTGGCAGGATGGTGAAACCCTAAAAAGAAAGTAGGAAGTTTGGAGAAGGATCTAACTTAAGGAGGAAAGATGATGGTTTGATTTTGTGAAATGCTGAATTTGAAGTACTAGGAGTATATCCTGGAAGAGAAATAGCCATAGTTTCCTTTAGTTTTTTATTACTTACCTAATGCCTTCTTGAACCTACTTATATTTTCAGTGTATATCATCTCTTTTTAAGTATAACTCCATTTTATTGACATTTCTCTTCTAAGCTAGAAGATATGCATGCTAATTCTTTTTAGGGGAGATTGGTATACAACTATAAGTTCATTCTACACCTTTCATGTTTTTACAGACCTCAGTTCACTACCTTTACCCTCTTGATCATTTTAATTGCCTTTGCTTGGACCAACTTTAGTTTCATTGTCTGTTTCCTTCTGAAGGTTCTGCATGTGGGGGGGAGAATGTTTGTTATGTTTTCTACTCCCCCTGTCCATAATGTCCTGTATAGTAATGATTAAGATTTTGTCAGCAGCTTTTGACTACAGCAGCACACCAATGAGATTCTTTACAGGGCAAGCTATGACTCCTAGAATCTTTTCCAAGGACATAAATGATAGCTTATAGACTGTTATTTGAATAAATGGATTGTATAGATTTATGGGGTATTCAGGGAGGCATAGCACCTCTGGTGTGAGGGCTTATGAAGCCCTTTTCTGGGCTGCACATCCACCTTTGGGATCCACCTGTGACCCATCTCTTACTGCGGCTCCAAGAAGCCATAGCCTATGCGCTGGTCACACCCTGGTAAAACCATCTTGGCAGAAGGGCTAAGCCAGGCTGAGGGAAACCTACAGGCCTCAAAATCTGTTGGTGAGCTAGGAGGACGTTTACCCTAAGCACGTGAAGACTTCCCCTAGAGGAATGGGTGGCTGAGAACAATTTGTTCCAACAGCCATGAAGGTGGCTGAATCAGGATCTGTGGAGTGTTTAGAGCTTGATCAGATATTGAAGATGCCAAGCACATCCACTGCATTCTAGGCCATTGCCAGTCATCTTGACTTTTGTCTTGCCATTAGACTTTGATGACTCTGAAAGAGAGTGAGGCTGATCACAGCTCTGCCTCATAAACCCAATTCATGCACAAGTCACATTACCCCATGAAGTCATTGGTTCTCTCTGAGAACAAAGGACAATCAACAAGTACACTTTGGATTCTTTTTGCCTACAAGCATTAATGTACACTTGTCCATATTGGAGTAGTCTTCCTTTCTGCAGAGCCGTAGAAGAGCTTAGTGTCCTTAGTAAACATGGTGGTTTCACCATAAACTCACTCCACATTGGGAGGATACCTCTCCCATTGCCCATTTTAATTCTTTATCGTTTTTATTTCTACTCTTTTTCCTGTTTCTAAGTTATGTCTAAAATATTCAATATTTTTCCTCCTGGCTTCTTATAATAAAGCACTACTTTTATATCATGATTAGTGGTCCTCCTAATTCTCTAGTTGATTTTCTATTTGGATATATTTTTAAAAATTATTTATTATGACAATTATTATTATCCAACATAGAATCTTATAGAAAATGTTCTTCAAATTCTTCTTTGGTTTGCCTAAATTATAGTGTATACCAAACCTTCTATACTTTGAGGCATCTCTTTTTCTTCTTGTTTAGACAAATCTCCACTTCATAAGATGTCTTTTTCTTTGCTGTGGCAGCCCACTTAACTTTGATAGTCATCCGCACAGGGGTTCCCTGTGTTTTATTTGTTTTAAGCCCTTGGTACTTTGGATTCACAGCACAAATTTTCCTTAGAGTTATAATAAGTTGTTCTTCAATAGTCTTGAGGCTTCCTGTAGATTGTTTACTGTTACAACTTTTTAAAGAAAGCCTTCTTAACTACAGTTATCCCTTCCACATCCCTGGGGGGATAGGTGTCCAGTGCCTCCATGATCTGGAAAAATCCGTGTAAAATTTTTTGGCCCTTCCTTAGTACCAGAAAAGAAGTCTGAATTTTTCTTTTTCTTTCATGGAGTGTTTACGACAATACCTTGTTGTAAAATTTGGGTTAAGTATTTGGTCATAGGCTCTGCATCATCTACTGGCCTTTACATGGCATCTGTAACTTCTATGAAATTCCCAAAAATATGCATTTAATTTCTTATGCCAACCAGCAATGCATCAGAACCAGATGGGGAAAGTTACAATGTGGAAGGGATAACTGTGATGCTTATATTTCTGTTATAATCTTAGTTTCAAAAATTGTGTATTTTCAAGACTGATTTTTATTTTATAATTTTAGAATATTGAACCTAATTTTGTGGTGATCATCATTACAGAGATATTCATATATGAAGAAACAGTGTGGCATGGTGGATAAGGTGCTGAGTGGGTTAGGAAGACCCAGTGTTCTGGGGTGGTTGTATCTCACACCAGTCCTCTCAAAGGTTAGGTCTGATAATGGAATGAAATGAGACAATGATAGGTTATTTTATAGTTGACAAAAAACAGAGATTTGCTTAGTCAAAGTAAATGAAGGATATTCAATAAAGATATGCATCGATGACACTGCCAGTTGATTCAGCTGAGTTATGCTTCCCAGCCTCTGAGTTGCCCATGGGTAATCTGCCAGTCAGGTGTCAGAGAGTAGCTGGAACTCCTCCTGACTCTTTGGACTCAGTTGACCAGGAAGTGAGATCACCGTCTTGAGCCTTTCATCCCCTGAACCAATTGAATATCAAGACTGGTTTTAATACTTTTGAAGGAAAACCAGTGTAATGTGTGTGAGGTTTGGGGGAAGTTAGAATACTGCTTCTGCTATATCTGGGTTCATATCTTAACCTTTACAATTATTAACACTGTCTGACCCCAAGCAAGACATTTAAACTAAATGCGCCTTAAGTTTTATCTACTAATTTATAAATTGAATTTGATCTTCAGTGGTGGAAGGACATCTCACAGTGAGAGTCAGTGAGTCAATGAGCATTTATTAAGCATCTACGATGTGCCAGTCACTATACTAAGCATTGGGGATACAAAAAAGAGGCAAAAACCAGCCCCTGCCCTCAAAGATCTGATAGTCTAATAGGGGAGATAACAAGCAAACAAATACATACAAATATGCTATGTAAGGGGTGATGCCTGACCTCCAGTTCTGGGTAGGCAGCAACAAACAGCAGCTCCTGAAACCTTTCCAGCCTGCTTCCAATCTAGCTTTCCAGGCTTCCTGTAAATTATTTCCTTCACAAACTCCATATTGCTGCCAAAATAGCTAATTGCTATTCCCTCAACTTGACAGTACATCTCCTCTCTCTGTGTTTTTGTATAAGCTATTCCTCCCATGCCTGTAATCCACCCCCTTCTCAATGCTACCTCTCTGAGTCTCTAGCTTTCTCTAAGGCTTAGTTCGTACTCCGTCTCCTATGATAAGCCTTTCCTAATCCTCTTGGAGCTCTCTCCTTCCTCCTAGGAAGTTTTGTTGTTGTTCATTTGTTTCAGTCCTGTCTGACTCTTTATGGTCCCATTTGGGTTTTTTTTGGCAAAGATACTGGAGTTGTTTGCCATTTTTTTCTCTAGCTCATTTTACAGATGAAGAGATTAAGGTGAATGATTCAGTGACTTGCCCAGGGTCTCATAGCTTGTAAGTCTCTGAGGCCAAATTTGAACTCAAGAAGATGTCTTCCTGACTCCAGGCTCAACACTCTATCCACTGTGCCACCTAGCTACCTGACACATAGTAGGTTTTTAATAAAATGCTTATTGAAATATTGACAATAATCTTTAGGCTACACCATGTTTTCTCCCCTATTATTATCATCTATAATTTTAATGGGCCTAATTTGCAGCTACTTTAATTGCATTTTAATATTTTCAATTCAGGCCTGCATAGACGTAAAATAGTATACTTTTTTCTGATTGCCCATTCCTGTGATTTCATTGGCATAAGAAATTCCCAGTCCAGAAACCCCCTCCCCAGATCAAGATTGTAAACCCCTGCAATTTATCCTCTTAGATGGTTAACTTGGCTATTGAGAGGTTAAGTGACTTGGATCACAGTTAGTGTCTGTCAGAAGTGGGACTTGAACTCAAGTTTTCCTTAAGCCCTATATATCTGTTATGGCTTTTTGTAATTTAAGTACCCAAGTACCACTCAAGATTCTCTGTCTTATAATGTAGTATACCATCTTATAATGGGCCTTCAGTAACTACTTGCTAATTGGTTAAGGATGGTGTTTTTCTTTATATTAACCCTTATATCAAAGGCTCTTTGGCAATACTCCCCAATTTATTTTCATGCCCAGTCTTCCCATAAAACTTACAGCATGGTAGTCCCTAAGCCTAATAACATGTTATAGAGTTCTCAGGGGTTTATAATGGGAAGCATGTGAAGTGTCTATAGTAAGCACAAATGTACATACATTTCACAGAATCACACAATTAAAAAATTTGAGAGTGGGAAGGGAGCTCAGTTACCAGTCAATCCAACGCATACCAGGAAGGAATCCTCACTATAACATAGCTAACAGTAAGACCTCTAATGAAGATGGGCCCACCATCTTTCAAGCTAGCCTTCTACCAGGTTTAGGCTGGGCTTTCTTTTTTCAATGACAAAGACAAAAAAGTAGTTAAGGTATTTCAAAGACACATTCAATTGTGTGTGCTTTACTTAACTATAAATAAGGATGTGTTAGTGAAGTCAGTGAGAAACTTATTAACCTTAAGAGTAAATAATACCTAAATAATAGCTTACTAGACGAGTTGAATGGAATCCCTGTTCATGGAGATCATTACAAATAGGACTGGCAAACATCTATCTTAATTGTTTAGTTCTTTGCCTACTTGGTGGAAGGTGTAGAACCAAGTAGCAGGCCATTTTCAGCTTAATTATTCTGTGTCCCTTGATTTTGATATAGGACCATCTGGAGCCAGGAAGAAGAGGGGATGCTCTCTGAGGAAATTCCTGTTGGTGAAGGGACATACCTAGACAATCACCCAATGTTTTTCTATCCCTATGTAAAATAAATTATCAGAATCCGTGCTTATCATTTTCAAGATCTGTTAATTGTTTTCATATTTGGAATGTGTTAATAGAATGTACTCTGTAAATCTTTATGATTAAGTAGTCATTGGACTAGGGGTTAGTAGACCTAGATTATAGCCCCTGCTTATTCACTAATTAGCCATGCAACCTTAGGTACATCATGTAGCCTCCATGATCTTCTATTTTCTCATCTGTAAAATGAAGGCTTTGGGCTAGAAGATCTCAAAGGTCTCTTCCAGCTTTAAAAAATTCTTCCTCTATACTTGCCTCAGGATTGAAGTTCCAACCTCTTCACTAGTAAATATAGGATTTCCAGTCTTTGGAGAACTAATTGAAGTGGTATCCTGGATGACTGGTCTTTGCATCTGGCTATCTTTATCCATTTTGTTTCATAGAAGCCAATTGATACTTTTCCACAAATGGTTTTATTTACTGTTATAAAACCTCAACTAAAAATGCTGCATCAAATGAACCCCCACCAATAACATGCAGACAGCCAAGCCCCTCACTCTTCTGTTTAAATCATTAGGAAAGGCAGTAATGTAATGACATTTTATCAGCTAACAAGGCACACTTTTTTTTTGCCTGTGTGCATGTGCTTTTCTTCTTGCCAAGATGCTCACAAATTGCTAATAAATGCTGGCAAGGAGAGGTTAAAATCAGGCAAGCGATTGCATTTTAGCTGACAAAACATTCATTGAAATGCTATCTGCATGAGGCACTGGGAAATTCATCACGTGAAGAGGCTGAGTTATAGTACAGGAAGAATGGAATCCAGTAGGGGTAATATACCTTCAGCATTTTACTGGCTTCATTTAAACCAAAGTGCAGATGTTTTATAGGCTTCTTGTGCAGGGTCCCAGAAGGAAAGAAAATGAATTCGGTTTAGTTGTGTTTCCTATTTGCTTTCTTAATATATTATTTCTCACAAAGGGGGTTATTTGCTACATGCTTTCCCCACAAACTATAGGGTTTATGGGTAAATGAAATGGCAGAGTATAAAGGCAGCTAAGTGGCACCATGGATAGAGAGCTGGACTTGGAATCAGACAGACTTGAGTTCAAAATTGACTTTGCTTACTAGCTGTGTGACCCTGGGCAAGTCATTTAGCATCCATTTGCCTTGGCTTCCTCATCTGTTATATGGGAATAATAGTAATACCTGCATCCCAGAGTTATTAGTGATCAAATGAAATAATACTTATAAAGCGCTGTGCAAGCCGTGAAGTGCTTTGTAAATACTAGCTGTTTATTGTTATTATTATTATTATTATTACTATTATTATTATTATTATTAGCAGCAGCAGCAGTGGTAGTAGTAGTAGTAGTGGTAAATGTTCTGTTTTGTTGTTTTTTTTTTTGAGGGGAAAAGGCAGGGCAATTGGGGTTAAGTGACTTGCCCAAGGTCACACAGCTAGTAAGAGTAGTAATAAATGTTGAAAGGTGGGTTGACTGTCGATTAAAAGAATCTTATGAGAGGTACCTATACCTCTATCTTCTCAGAGTTCAAGGGTCATGCGAATGTGGGCTATACTGCCATGCTCTCTTAGGGCCCATGAGTAGTTACCTGCTCTCTATTATCATTAGTGTTAGAAGACAAATGGTTTTGCAAGGCAAGTCACTTCCTTATTATTGGTTTATTCTGCCACTAATGTCATAGGATCTTTGTGGTGCAGCTAAATATCATAGGATCGTAGGTCTAGAAATAGAAGGAACCTCAGAGACCATCCAACCCCCTCATGTTACATATGAGGAAAGTCAAGTCAAGAAGCATTTGTTACATGTCTACTCTGTACTGCTGTATTCCCTGGGGGTGCAGCAGAAAGGAAAAAAAAATTAGTGCTTGTCCTCAAGGTAGAGATGATATATAAACAACTATGTACAAGCAAGATAAATATAAATATGGAGAGAGAGAGAGAGACAGAGAGAGAGAGAGAGAGAGAGAGAGAGAGAGAGAGAGAGAGAGAGAGAGACAGAGACAGAGAGACAGAGAGAGACACAGAGAGAGAGAGAGAGAGAAAGACAGAGAGAGAGAGAGGAAGAGAGAGAGAGAAAGAGAGAGAGAGAGAAAGAGAGAGAGAGACAGAGAGAGAGAGAGAGAGAGAGAGAGAGAGAGAGAGAGAGAGAGAGAAAGGGAGATGATAAATTTGAAATAATCTCAGTGGTGAAGTTACTAGAATAAGGGAGACTCAGAAGTTTTTCATGCAGAATGTAGAATTTTAGCTAAAAGTAAGAGAAGCAAGATGACTTGTCTAAGACCATAAGGTAGTAGGTGATACAAGCAGGATTTGAATTGTACTCTGACCAAGAAAGTCTATATGAGTGTCATAGATTTGGCTTAGATGTCATCCTTGAATGCTTTGGTTTTAGAAAATCAAGAGACTTTTGAGTTTAACAATATTGAGTAGAGTTTAGGGTAGGTGAGTGGTTCTTGATTGTACTAAACACTGTCTAGGTATTGACCTAGAGTAAGAATCCTAGGATCTTTTTCCTTCTTGTTATCTAGGAGCCAGGACCTTGTCTTCATTCTATTCCAGTGTCCCCTCCCCAATCTCAGTCCTCCTCATTTACTTTGTCTTTCAGCCCAGTTCTTGCTTCTTTATAGGAAAGGGTATGAGTTGTGACTCTTCCAATTGTATTGACCTCATGGTAAATCCTTCTTTCTTAATGGAGTCCTCCCATGTTTTATCACCCTACTTTTTCCTGATTTAAAAAGACTCTCCAGGTGTAAGAGTAGAATGGAGTGCAGATTAGGTTACCAGGTATGAAATATTCACATCTTTAACATATTTTATATCACAATTACATTTACAAATAACCTAACAAAAATCAATATGAAAACAAAACCACAAACAAAGATTGAATTTTGTGCAATGAATGATGACCATGCTTAGCTAAAGGGAAACCTCAAAGCTTCCTGCTTTGCAAAAGTAGGTGTGTGGAATACTGCATATACTGTCAGACTTGGTTGTTACATTGTTTAATTTTGCTGAACTGCCCTTTTTTCTTTTTAAAATTTTATTAAAAGGGATGGCTTTCTAGGTAGGAGAAAAGGATGAATATACAGAAATGAAGGTGATTTGTAAACAAAAGACAAGAATAAAAAATTTTAAAACATCAATCTGAAATCCAGCGAAAGCCAAACAATTTTCTTACTAAAATGGTCTCAATCCCTCAAAACCTTTGTATTTTAAAAGCTATGAAGTGAGATGAATGGATGACGCTCAAATGACCTATTTAAAAATGGGAATGGTTATTTCTCATTTACATTTTGTGAAATCTCTGCTACTGTAGATATTGAAGATCAGGAAGCCAGATTGAATTAACTTGGTTAACTTTTACAAGTGTCTTATTTTCTTCTGAAGTCAGTTCTGTTGTTTATTTATACTTGTTTATCTTTCTGATGCATTCTAATTGAAGCTTGAAGGTTCATTACACAGTTTCTGAGACTATGTTGTCAAATACAATTCACCTCTCCTAGAGGAAATGTTGGCATGATGTTATAGTACTGTGTGCTCCTAGATACTCTTCTGTCATTGTATTTAGTTCTCATTTCATTCATTGTGAAATTAAAATGCACAATCCTGAATTCTCCATTTTCAAGTATCGGTACACTGAAACAGAATTTAAAGAATGAGCCTGAATCAAAATAAAAAGACAAGGTCGTTTTTGTACCTTTTTATTCTAATTTGGGTGTGTTATCTCTACTATATGGGGATGATTTTTTTTGGGGGGGAGGGAACCGGAGAATTCTAAGTGTGATACTAATTGACACTTCCTTTAAAATTTAGTCTTGGTGCTGAAAAATACATGAATTGCCTATAGTTACAAAGCAGTTTATGTGGTCCTAGGTTTATAGATCCAGATCTGAAATGGACCTAGAAACTGCCTAGTCCAGTCCTCTCATTTTACAGATGAGGAAACTGAGGCTGGGGGAGGTTAAATGGCTTGTTCATGATCACATAAATGGTGATTATCATATGTAGGATTTGAATCCAGGTCTTCATCAATGGTAATTATCATAGGTAGAATTTGAATCTAGGTCTTCTGACTCCAGAGCCAGTTTGTTCTTTCCATTTTATGTGTCAGGAACGGTTCTCTAACCCAGAGTTTCCCTACTTCAAGGCTGGCCTTCTCTCCACAAAGCCCTGTTACCCTTTAAAATAGTGATGATGCATTATTTAAGGGTCTCTTAAGTACAGTGGCTCCCCCGGAATCAGTGCAGCACAGTCAATTATTGAAGTCATTTTTGTTTTAGGTTATTATGAAAAAAAGTTTAAAAGAGGTGTTTCTATTGTACATCTCCATTTTCAGGTATTACTACATTTCTGATTGTATTTGGGGAAATTGATGATCTCTTTAGTGGGTTTGGATTGCTTAGTAAATGAGTACATATCAGTCCAAGCATCTTTTTTATTAACAAACTTTATAACCATCCTTGCTGGCTTCTAGCTTTGGTGCTATGAAAGATCTGTCATAATAAACCTGTAATATAACTGTGCAGAATACATTCTGGTTTCAGGAGCCTCTAAAAGACAGCCCTTCATGAACAATTTGTATGAGAGGTTCATACTATGATATTCGTCAGTAGCATAAGCTACTGAACTGCGTGTTAAACTGCTTTAAATAAGGTGTGGGGGGAGTGTGCTTTCAGGAATTCATTAATCTTATCTCAAGCATTTTTCTAATATAAATAACAAATGGGAACAGACTTTAAATTTTTTGTAAAAATTACCAATCTGGCCAATGTTGTTTTGAAAGAATTGACTATTTTATACAGGGTGTTCCTAAAGTCTGGACACATAGGCAAAAATGCATATTTTCAAGAAATGAAATGAATGAAATTTTCAACAACATTTTATTTAATTGGAATATTAACAAATAACATCTTCAATTCATTTGTGACACAAAGGTTGATGGGCTTTGCAAGATTCATGTGAACTTGATGCAATAACTCCACATTGCTGTCAATTGCCTATGCGTCCAGACTTTAGGAACATCCTGTAGAATTATAGAAGGAAAAAAAAAGCTTCTTATATGTTGCTCTATTTTCAGTCTTGATTCTGACAAACTCTTTTGTTTAATTTTTAAAGGATTGAAATGGAGAGTTATTAGAATTTCTCTAGCTAAAGAATAAACTGTAGAAAATCATGATTGGTGTAAAACTGCCGTTGATGTAATTATTCTACCTTTCTAATCATTTTGGTTAAATAGCATAACAAAGGATAGTGGATATTGGTACATTTACATTTTTCCCCAGTCTTATTTATTTTAAATAATTCATTCCCCCCAATTACTTCTTCTCAATAGTTATGTTGTTCTCATAGACAAATAAGGCCGTAGTTGTGAATGTTTCTTCATAAAAATGAAGTATTAATTTTTTTAAAAATTTCTTCCCTTTCATGCTATATTTAAAATGTATTTAAATAGTTTTTGAAATAAGTCTAGTATTCAGATACACATGTTTTATAATTTATTAAGGTGTGAAGCATCTGAATCTCATATCATTATCTCCCCTCTAGGTAGGAAGTGAATCCTCTTTAGTAATCTTTTTATTCCATTTCCTAAGCAGAGGCAAAAAATAAAATGGAAAAAGAAATAAAATCTTCTCCCAGTTTTATCTCCTTTCCTTCTTTTTTTTTATGTTCAAATAAAACTGACTTCCTAAGAAGTTGACAGGCAAATGGAATTTCCCAGGATGCTTAGTAAAAACAGAGGACTTTAAAATACTTTTTAGATTAAAGTTAATCTCAAATAAAGAAGAATGGAGAAATTCAAAGGAATTTATTAGGGACATGAGAACTTCTTTCCAAAGAAGTTTAATTCTTAAGAGAAGTAGATCAGACATGGATTAATAAATGACTTTCCCATTTGTAAACTTCCCATCTGGTTCAAGCTGTTGTCTGAACTTCCATTCGTGTCTTCTTGGTTTTAGCTCAGTTTCTGGTAGAGACTAGTCCGAAGCACAGATCACAGATGATGAAATACTGAGCGTGACCTCTGAGGTCTGGGACTGCAGAAGCCTTGAGAGGTTAGGTTCTTTACATAAGAATCTTGAAGGTCAGGGTAAAGTTTCTCCCAAGATAAAATGCTAGTTGTCTCTGTAATTTGAACTTTTCTTGTTCAGCTTCTGGGGGTATCCTTTACTGTTCTTGGCTTGTTAACCTGGGAAAATGCACATGAACTGAGAGTTTGGGGAATTTTTTTTTTAAAAAGAGGACTTATAGGGAGAAGGTAGGTACTGAAGAAAAGTCTTTGGAACTCAGGGGAGTTTCCTTGGCAAGACCTGAAAGCATATTCCTAAACGCTGTGAAAAAGGCATTGTAAGGAAAGGCCACATTTATTAGAATAGACCAAAAGTCCTCATTGTTTGGACAAAGGATTCATTTGTTGTCTCAATGCTAAATACTCTTAACAGCATTTATTCATCCTTTATTTTAATGAGACAAATTAAGAAAAACAGACCAATGTATTGAGAAATTAGATATTTTTTTTTCCTCTGGAAAGAACAAAAATAAGCCCAGGAAATAATTTTCTGTTAAGTGTGAAATGCACAAATGTGTTTTTAATTACTCTATAATAATTACTCTATTTATGCTTAAAGTGAATGTAGAATACTCAGTCCAACTCTTAGGTTGATGAACACAAATCAGAGCTCAAAATGTCCAACTCCGAACTTTGAATACCCTGAGACATTCTGAAATGATGGTTGCTTCTGAACCTAGATCTGGTACATGCATTCTTTTGCCTACCTAGGTTTGTGATGCCAAGGGACCACCCTGAAGACTGGTACTTTCCACCTGGGACAAAGAGGAGCAATGGCTTTGTCTCCCTGAATTGTCTTGTTGCTCCTCTTAGGTGGCTTTGCCAAAAGCTCATTGTGAAATTCTCCTGAATTGATGGACGAATGAAAAAGCATTTATTAAGTGTTTGCTGTTTTTCAAGCACTCCGCTAAGGGCCATGGATACTAACAGGAAAGAGAGATAGTGTTCGTTCTCATGGAACTTACTCTTAGTTGAGGGAGACAATCCATACAGTTCAATTCAAATTCTGATCACACTGTGCTGATAGTTAAACTGATGCAAAAATATTCTTTTCTCATGATCCTTGCCCTTCTGGTCTTAAAGTGCAGTAAACCAAGTGATGAAAAGAACCGAGTTTCCAAATGAAAAGTTTTATAATGTCATGCTCAAAGTAATGATCTCAATTTTTATTATTATAATTTTTAAAAATTCTTTACATTAAAATTTAGTAAGCACCATGTTATGTACTGTCAATCTATATAAAGGCAACTGGAAAGCTCAGGTCAACAACAAACAATAAGCACATGATGGGAGGTTATATCTGTGAATAAGACCACATGTGGGAAGGTCTACCTGGAATCAAGTGACAATGCACAAAACTGGAATCTGGCATTATTATTATTATAAAAGTACAATAAAAATGATAGTAACTACCATATAATTAGCCCTTTAGTAACTAGCCCTTTAAAATTTACAAAGCACTTGGCATGCGTTAAGTTAGTCACTTCTCATAACAATCCTGTCAGTATTTTACATAATAGGGAACTGAGACTAATAGAGGTAAAATGACTCTCTCAGGGTCACAGTCTTAGGAAATGTCTATGGCAGGATTTACACTCAGGTTTTCTGGATTTCAAGTCCAGGATGTTATCCATTATGCAACCTAGCCACTGCATACTATGTCTTTGCATAAAATGATGATAATAACTGCCTTACCATCCTCATGGAATCATTACAAAAATAAAATCAGATAATATATTGGAAAGACCTTTAAAATATACTGAATTCATGATATCAAGATGAGATATTTGGCATTATAAAATCTCTGAAATTTCCTTCTACTTTTAACTTAGAAGTGGACGCTTCAATTTAATTTTATGTGAACTCCAACACAAAGTACAAGTGCATCTTGTATTTTGTATTTTCTTCTGGAGAAAGGCAAGACTAACACCTGTAATAGGAGACAAAGCCTGGGCAGCAATCAAGAGAAAAGTGTTTTCTTTTTATTTCATTTTTGATTGAACTTATGTAGAATGATTAAAGGTTTTTGACTCTGAGCAAAATTATAATGCTTTTTGTTGAATGCAAATACCTTGCATAAAGGGGAAAATATATCATTCAAACCAGTAATATTGCTGTACTGGTAAATCGGACATCATAAGTGTTTTGTATTTGAAACAAACATCTGTGAACCTAAAATAGTGTCTTCACCCGCCACAGGGTTAGTTTTTATCTTCACATTTTTGAAAGGGAAGTAAAATTGCGGTTTCCAAAAAACTGACTTCTCTCATAGCTCAAGGTACATATTAAAAATTAGATTTGAATAAAACACTGTGTAGCCTGGATGCACAGCTGATAGTGGGAAATTAAAGTGTGAAGATCCTTCAAATGCTCTGTCACTTTTAATAGTTCTTTTCTACATTACATGACCTACGAATGTTAAGAGACTGTAATATTATTTCAAGTTGTATTTAATTTCAGCAACACCCTATGGATGCTTTTAGGAAAAAAGTCTTCTTTGGGGATTTATGACTGGAAAAAGGTTGGATTCACAGGGTCAGTGAATATGAACATATTTTAATTAAAAAATAATGTTTCAGAATTTTCCCAACATCTTCCTTTTTAAAATTTATTATTGAGCTTCTTCAAACAATCTTATGTTACACCATTGAAAACTCAGTTGTTGGCAGTCATATTGAGTGTATTCTAATCAATTATTCTTTGGAACTCAATTAGGATGTTTCTCTTAAAAAGTGTGCCCTCTTGTTCATGAATGAATTGCTGACTTTTGTGGCAGATCTTTGACATAACTCTTAATCAGTGTGTTTATATTAGCTATCTTTGGGTGGCGGGGGGAGAATGGGAATCCATCCTAGGATGGTTCAAGTGCACTGTTGTAGAACAGGAACAGCTGGCTCCACAGAAGCAGCTGTTTTCAAGGCTTCTCTGAGAAATATCATTCCTGTTCTGTGGTAGGTTGTCTGCCTGGGTTGCATTATTCTATTGATATTTGGGTTTGGCCCAAGTATCCTAACTTCGTTTCTGAAGTACAAAACTTTAATTGAAAGGAAACTATGCAAGAACTGAAAATGTACAGAAACAACAATAAATCAGACATTAAACAGCTTGCATATTAGTTTAATAGCTTTTAGAAGCCAATTACTATAATGCAATGGAAAGAGTCATTCTTCTAAGGACAGTAATTCAAAAATTGCTATCCTAATGTCTAATGTCATCCATGTGAGGGGCAATCCTAAATCAAAACCTCTCTAAGATGCTGCAGGGCTCTTAATAGCTTTGTTCCAGTGCTAATGAGCCCAGGACATTAGAGTTCATTTCCTATCCAGGCTCAGGGTTCCTCTGCTGTGTGGTATTCTTGCCTCAGGTCCTGGCTTATGAAACACAGCAAAGGACAGTGATAATAACAGACTTGGAAATTCTTTATTATTATTTGCCTCAGCCAGGATAATTTTCTAAACTTTAGGTGAAAATGGAACAAGGAAAGTCACTTAAGAGAAAGGGACTGAAGGAGTTTTCTTTATATTCTTTTTGTGACTTTTTCTCTTGTATTAATGATGTTTTATAAATATATATATTTATATACATGCACACACACACACACATATATATGCATGCATATATACACATATACATACATTCAGAAAAGAGAAGAGGGTGAAGGAGAGAGAATGGGGAAAGGAGACATGAACCTTTTGTTCAAGTATTTGAAGAGTTGTTATAAGGAGGAATTATAGGTCTTCTTTGGAGCCAGTGTGCCCCACCAGAAGCAATGTGTGTAAGTTGCAAAGCAGGCATTTTAGGTTTGATGTCAGGGAAAAAAATAATAAAGGAAACAAAACCTCCTGTATGAATAGAACTGTCAACAAATGCCTTCTCTGAGAGGTGGTGAGTTTTCCCTCCTCAGAGGATCCTGGGCAGTTGCTGGACAATCACTTATCAGCTATGTTATAGTATCGATTTCCTTTGTCTGTAGGTTGAACTAAATGGTCTCTGAGGTTCCTTTTGACTCTCAAATTCTATGGTTCTGAGATACTTTCAGATTATTGGGGGAGTTATTTGTTACTCCCTTCCCATCTTGTGTCTGGATGTCTTCAGGGTTGCCTTTGATCAAAACAGCAATAATAAGTCATATTTCTATAGTGGCTTAAAGTTCACTACAGGCTTCATTTCACAAGCCTGTAAGATAGATGGTTGATGCAAATATTGTTACATCCATTTTATAGATGAGGAAAAGGCCCAGGGCAGTTAAATGAATTGCCCATTGTCATACAGCCAAACAAGTAAGTATTAAAATTAGGCTGTGAATCTGGGTCTCTTGACACCAAGTCATGAACTTTTCTTCATGTTATCATTGAGATATAGATGTCATAGGTCAAGAGGGAAAGGTATACTATTTATGGAAGGATGACAAGGAAGGAGGGAGAACAGAGGAATCAGGTAGAAGAAGGATGAAAATATTTTCTCTCTTTTCAGAGACTATTCCCTGACCTCAAATTGTTGGAAAAACTAGAATTTAAAGAGGCAAAAACTAGAGAAAGTTTTCCACACAAGAGTGGCAGTAGCTGCTGCTTCCAGAGCTATCTCTTTACAGAGCCTTTCATTTCCAGCTGTCCAGGTGGAAATCAGACCAACTGTCAACCCTACTTATCATTTTGTGCCTTCTAAACAGATGAAGCAGTTCAGTTATTTTATTTGCCAAGAGGTGCTGTTGTTCAGTTATTTCCATTGTGTCCGACTCTTCATGGTGCCATGAAGGGCTTTCTTGGCAAAGATACTGGAGGAGTTTGACATTTCCTTCTCCAGCACATTTTACAAAGTTAAGTGACTCGCCTAGGGTCACACGGCCAGTAAGTATCTGAGGCCACCTACCTGCCCATAGTCATAGTGATTCATAGTCACATGGTATAAATCACTAGGGACAGAGCTAGCCCAAGATTATACTGTAAGCAATAAAAGGCTGCCTTTTTAGAAGTCCTGGTTTACTTAACACCAGACTTTTTTCATGTCTGTTCAACACAGTATAAGACAACAAAGGTGGGGTCTTGTTTGTTATTGTATAGTTTGGTTTTACAGTGAGATGTTGCTGTGGATGGAGTACAGGACTTGGAGTCAAGAAGACCCGAGTTCAGATCTGTCCTCAGACAGTTATTAGCTATGTGACCCTGAGCAAATCACTTAACCCTGTTTGCTCCACTTCCCTTGTCTATAAAAATGAGCTGGAGAAAGAAATGGCAAACCACTCTAGTATTTCTGCCAAGAAAAGCACAAATGGGGTCTTGAAGAATTAGACACAACCAAACAGCAACAAATCTCACAGAGTTATGAGGATCAAAAGAGATGACATAGTTAAAATGTTTTGCATATCTTAAAGCCACAAATTGTAAGTTTTTTAAGGGGAAAAGGAAAACTGGGCAAAAATAAGTAGTACAATTACTAAATTCATCATAATAAAGCCAAGATTTCCTTTGTACTTACTGGGTATTAAGTATTATATTAGACAAAGAGATACAAAGTTTAGGGCTTGGTCAATCAACAAACATTCATTAACTGCCTACTCTGTGCCAGGCGCTGATACACATACTGGGGATGAAAAGAAAAAAAAGAACCATGTCCCTGGCCTTCCAGGAACTTATGTCATATAATATGACACTAATACAGATATTTTAAATATATATAATTATATGATAAATACTTTAGAACTGAAGTTCTCAAAGTGCAATCTGGGTCACTTTAGGGGTTCCTGTGAACTTCTCAGAGGGTCTATGAGGTCAAAATTATTTTCATAATAATACTAAGACATATATTTCTAATATTGTAAATATAAATAAACATAACCCACATAAACAAAAGTTCTTTGGGAGGTCCTCCATAATTTTTCAGATTGAGACCCAAAAAGTTGAGTATCACCCCATTAGAGAGTTTCAAAATCAGGAGCAATTTGAGGTCTGATTGAAATGGTCAAGGAAGGCCAACTATGGGAACTAGGGCAGTGAAGGCTTTTATTTTGTTCTGTAGCTAACAAATATGAGAACCTTGAAGAAGCATGCTCTGCATTGAATAGTACAGCATCTATGACATTTCTTTGTAGATAGTAAGCTTTTAATAAATTCTCTTTCATTGATTGACTGGAGCTGAAATAGTTGTTAAAATAATATTAACCACCATCCTCTGCTTCTCCTAAGACTATGATACATTATAAATTTGTAAGATTACTAATCATATTCTCATCAACATCTTCATTATAGAGATTAAAATGTGACAAATGGCCTGCTGAGACGATCGTTGATTTAAAACTATATATTTTTTTACTTAATGTTGCATTTTGGGAGGGTTTATTAGGTGACATCGTAGGATAATAGACACAAAGCTAGAAGAGACTTTAGTGGCCATCTTAGCAAAATCCCTTAACTTAAAGATGAAGAAACTATGGCCCAGCAAGGGTAAGTTTCTTACCCAAGGTCACAAAGATAGTAAATAGGAGTCAGAATTTGAACCCAGTTTCCCTGTCTCCAAATCTAGTGCTATTTCTATAGTAAAGTCCCTTCTGAGGCTCCTTCCTCAATTTCTACTCACATCATGGGACCACAAAGGTTGGCTAATACTACTAGTCTTAGGGTTCTAGAGGTGACCCTGAGACACCAGGGTTTCTGGTACCATCACTCATAAGCTCCAACCAGTGTGCTTCCTTTTAACATTTACACTAATAGTCAGACTTCAGTTAGGTTTTGGAAAGGGGATTTGCTAAGCAGGCATAGTAAGAATCCCCTCTTAACCTGGGGGTTTCCCCACTGGATACAGAAAGCCTCGTGAAGACAAAGGGGCTCAAACTTAGAGTAAGATGGTGCGAGGCCATATATCTGGCCAAAGGCTAAACTTACAGCTTCTAGATAAAGGTGTTCCTTTTCTTCCTTTGTAGAGTCTTCCTAATGTTCTTAAGGCATTGGTAATTAACCTAAGTATTTCCCTTTCAGGGGCTTGCCCAGAGCTCCTCCATCACTGAACTTAACTGTTGCTGGGGTGTGCCTCCATTTTCCATCATCATTTCTGCTTGTTTTCCACTCCACAGAACATCATGCCCCCAAGCTGGGTGGTCCCTCTTGGTCCCTATCCTTATCTCTGTCCTCCCTACCCATGTTTTAGCTTCTTTTTGTGTGTCTTCCCCCATTAGATTGTAAACTCCATGAGGGCAGGGACTGTCTTTCTTATTTGCATCCCTAGCACACTGCCTGGCACAAAGTAGATGCTTAATAAATCTTTATTGAATTAAATTGAAACCGCGTAATTCCCAAATTGCTCTGCTATTCTATCCATAGGCCCAAAGGTATATCTGATTCTTTTAGCTGATTACAAGATTTTTCCTGTATGGCATTATTTGTTTTTAATCCCACGAATAAGCTTTTTAATACCCTCAATTTGATTAAGGAATTGTTCACAACTAGTTTACAGTTTTAATTGATGTTTCAGTGAACTATCAGGACCTTATGTGATTACATTAATTGGGATGTGTGTGAAAAGTCCACTCTTTCATTTCTAATGTACCACACTGATTGCCTTGTATATGGAGTCCAAGTTGAATCCCCTTAAGGGAACCCTTTGAAACAATTTGACATTTATAGTCATCCAAGTAAAGTTCTGAGCCAGTGAGACTCCAGAAACGAAAGAAGTAGCTTCCGCTATTAATGCTGAGCCTCATATGAAGACTGCAAACTCTTGCCAAAGGGATCAGCAGAACACAGGAAACGAGCATGCCCTAGCATCTGCAGATCAGTTCAGACATACCAACCCCCACTCAGCCTGCAGAGGATTACACCCATGCTTTGCTTGCAGACTCAAAAACGTGCAGCCCTGATTCGGCAAGAAGATCGGCCACCTTGAGAGAGAATGTCTTTGAAAAACCATCAGATGTAAATTTAGGAATTGTCATAGTAGTTCTCATTAACTGGCATCAGGCCTAATAGATTAAACACAGGAAAGTGAAGCTCAAGAATTATATCGTATCCAAGTCAATGGTAAGGTGTGCAGTCATTTTTTGGACTATCCGTCTCTTCGTGACTCCATTTGGGGTTTTCTCCAGCTCATTTTACAGATGAGGAACTAAGGCGAAGAGAATTAAGTAATTTTCCCAGGGTCACACAGCTCGTAAGTGTCAGAGGCCAGATCTGAACTTTGCACTATGGCACCACCTAGCTGCCCAACAGTAAGGTGTCTCAGTGCTTTGCAGTACTTGTAAAAGTACTTATTAATGGTGGTGAATGCTATACAAACTTTGACTCTAGTTGTGGTATGCTGATAATTGATAGAGAAACCTTCTGGGCTTTAAAATGTTTTTAACTATACCATTGCCAAATTGGTTGAACCACGATGCTCTTAAACTAATCTAACCCAAGGGTTCAAGACATTTGCATAAGACTCTCTTCATAGAAGAATGAATACTCAATTCTCTTGGACTGTTTAAAGTGTGTAAGTGGAGAAAGCTTGACAGAAGAGAGAACCTGGTTTTCTTCAAGGAGAGAGAGAAGAGAGAGACTCTGGGAAGCAGCAAACATGTAGATGAACCAGTAGCTTGATCATGTCCCTATACTCAGCTTCCCACACTAGAGACTTGAAGGAATTTCCCCTTGGATGATATCTGAGTATGATACATTGATCTTTTAATAGGGATTTGGTTTCTGCCACTAGGACTCACCTTCCAAGTCATTTACACCATTAGAATAAGGGTTTTTCCTACACGAGATAATGCTGAGTGAATGGAGCAGAACCAGGAGAACGTTATACACAACCACAGATATATGAATTCTGTGATGACTAACCCTGATAGACTTTGCAATACAAGGTTCAAGGACAACTCCAGGGGACTCATGATGGAGAGAGCTATCTACATCCAGAGAGAGAACTATGGAGTCTGAATGCAGATTGAGGCAACTGTATCCTCTCCTTTTTTTTCCTTTGTTTTTTTTTCTCTTTTGTTTTGGTTTTTGGTTTTGTTTGGTTTTTTTTTTTTTTTTGGTTTTGTTTCTTCTTTCTAGTGATACATTCCATTGGTCATAATTCTTCTTTGCAACTTGACTATTGTGTAAATAGGTTCAATGCGAAGTCATGTAGAAGATATATCGGATTCCATGCCATCTTGGGGAGGGAACAGGAAGGGGGAGAAGAAAATCTGGAACTCAAAATTATGTGGAACTGAGTGTTGTAAACTAAAAATAAAAAAATCTTAATTATAAAAAAAGAATAGGGTTTTTTAACATGTGGTCCATGAACTTGTTTTGTTAATATTTTCATAACTGTATTTCAATATAGGGCAGCTAGGTGGTGCAATGGGTAGAGTGTCAGGTCTGAAGTCAGGAAGACCTGAGTTCAAATTCGACCTCACACGCTTATTAGCTAGCTGTGTGACCCTGAGCAAGTCACTTAACATTGTTTGCCTCAGTTTCCACATCTATGAAAGGAGCTGGTGAAAGAAATGGCAAGCTACTCCAATACCTGTATCAAGAAAACCCCAAAAGGAATCATAAAGAGTTGAACACAACTGAAAAAGACTGAACAATAACACAAATTTCAAAATAAGTGGTTTCATTTTAATCATATACATATATATTTTATGCAGTTAAAAACATTCTGAGAAGTGTTTCATAGGCTGCATCGGACTATCAAGGGTCTCTGACAAATAAAAAAGGGTTAACAACATCTGCATTAAAACAACCCAGCATTCCATTTCCATGGCACTCCGTGGCATTTCCCATGGCATTCTCAGAGGAACTAGGATGTTCTAAGATGCGGCTAATAGCATTCCCTTTGGACCCAACCGCTACATACCAATTCATTTGAAAGTTAGAAACAGATGTTTGATGATGTTTATTTTTTCTGTTAAAAACACTGAAAAATGTAGACATTGGACTTGATCTCTGAGGTCCTTTCCCCCTTCAGCATTCTTCAAAACACTGGCTCTTAATTACAAAGTGGTTTCATCAGAGCAACCCTTTGACATAGATTGTGAAAGTTATTATGGTCACTATTCTACATATGAGCAAGCTGATCCTTACATGGACAAATTGATTTGTTCAATGTCACGCAGCCTTTTGGTGATAGAGCTGGAATTTAAGCTGGGATCTTCTGATTAAAAAATTGCCTTCTTTTCACTAAACTATATTGCCATGGCCATTTCACTTCAAGCTATTGTGACAGTGCTTAGTCATGAGATATCATGTGGCAAGTAGACATAGATTGCTTAGTATACCTGTACAGCATCATTTGTAGAATGAAACTAAATACAATTTGACAGAGAACTCCTTGCTGTTACTGGAAGTCAGAGAATTCCAAAATTACAGTGCCTTTACAGCAACATTTTTGCAATTTCTATTGGTCAAAAGCTACTTGGAGTATTCTTTTCTAAGGATAGACCCAACTACTTAATCATATTGGATTAATTTTCTCCACACTTTAATTACATACATCTCTACAAACCTCAGAAAATAATTTTACTTTTAAAAATGTTGTTGCAGTCAATTTAAAGTTGTATCTCATGGCTTGCTTTGTTTTTATGACACTTTGTTTCCCAATATTTTCCTCTTGCATTAGCATAATCTCTTAACCAACAAGGGGCTGATCCAGGTAAACCCGTAGGCTTCTGTTCGGGGTTCTGATCTTAAGTAAGAGACCTCTGCTGCTGCAGAGGCTCTGCCCAAACTCCACACTCCTACCCTGCAAGAAACTTGAGATGTTGATTCTGTCAACAGATATTATGCAAAGGGGAGAGGTATGTAATATATGCCAAGCAATGCAAAGGTAGAACTCTTTGTCCCTTTAGTCTTCATTTTGAAAGACATCAGGCGTAGTTTGACATCACTAAAGGATTGTTTTCCTCAAAGCATGCTCTTTCATTGCCTGTCTTTAATTACTGCCTAACATACCATAACAAGGGCATTGATCATTCACAATACTGGGATAGCTCAGTTAAAGCACAACACAATGCCTAAATTCTGCCTAAAACAGAAATGGCCAAGTGTCTTACTTTGTTGGTGGATTGCTGTGGGATCTGGTGTGGCTATACTTCTCTAACAAGGGAGAACTGGCTTCCAGTGGAAATCCACACTGTCATTTCAAATAAATAAGCTGATTTTTCCTATTATTTTTCAATGTTTGCATTCTTAACATTGAGTTTCAAAATTATTTAAATCACAAATTCATTTTATTTCTCTAGCCCCTTTACTCTATGCAGCATGTAGTAGTAAGGAGCTAGTATTTATATAGTACTTTAAGGCTTCCAAAATGCTTTATGGATCATCTCATTGGATTGCAGAAGCACAGAAATTTAGAATGAGAAAAGGGCCCCAGAGAACATCTAATCTAGTCCAACACTAACCTGAATTAAATCTCTTCTATGACATGGTTGGTAAGGTCTCATCCATCTTTGAAGAACTCCCCTAAGACTGGGCAGGGAGGATGGAGAATCCACCGCATTTCGGGAAAGCCCATTCTACGTTTGAATAGCTCTGATTGTAATCAACTTCCCCCACCCCCTTCCATCCAGGCTAAATTTGCTTCTTTTCTTCTTTTACTCAATATTTATAGTTCACAGAATTTCAGAGTTGGAAGGGACATCAGCAACCATCTAGCACAACCTATGATCAAAAAAGGCCTTCCATCATAGTATCCCCAAAAAGACGTCACTCATCCTTTAAAGACCGAAATACCATTGGTTTGCAGGGAGGTACCTGCTACTTCCCAGGACACATCTAATTAACAGAACTATACCAATAGTTTGCTATGATTAGTATTTCAAGTAGTCTTTGGCATGGTATGAGGGAGTCCATAGTGTGGGCTAAATTGATCACCTTTAGTTGTCCTACCAAGCTCAGATGAGGCTGTAAAAGGAAATGGGCTATGGGCAAAAGAGGATCTTCCAACAGAGCAGAAGGGAGAGAGGGAATAAGGATTTATAAAGCACCTACTGTATACCAGGCTTGGTACTATGCATTTAAAAATATAGCTCAGGTGATCCTTGCAACAACCCTAATTGATAGGTTCTATTATTATTCCCATTTTATAGTTGAGGAAACAGAGGCAATAGGAGGTTATGACTTGCCCAGAATCAGTTAATAATTGCCTAAAGTTGGATTTGAACTCAGGTCTTCCTGACTCCAGGCCCATGATTCATCATCATTATTATCATCACTAGCATTTATATGATACTTAACTATGTGCCAGGCACTGTGCTAAGCACTTTATAGTTATTATCTCATCTGATCCTCACAACAACCTTTAGTAGATGCTATTATTACCCATTTTACAGGTGAGTAAACTGAGATAATCAGAAATTAAGTGACTTGCCCAGGGTCATATAAATGTCTGAGGCTGCACATGAACTCAGGTTTTCCAAACTCCAGGTCCAGCACTGTATATACTGCACTACCTAACTACTTCTAAAATAAAGTTCCCAGTCTCTATAGTTTGTTTCCCCACACTTGCTCACCCCAAGTTTCCATCAGAAAAGTCTTTTTCTTGGATGACTAACTATAGGATGTCCAGTCCTATAAGTATATACTCTTAGAGTCTGTCACACATTTTTAGTGAAAAATCACAAAAGTAAATGAAGTTGGGAAACCAGCACAAATAAGCTCTGTCTTTTTTTTAAAGCAAATCTATTTGGAAAAAATAATCAACTTCTGAGTTATGCTGGAAGTTGTTCTCTGTTGGGTTACATATTCTTTTTGTTAAAAAATGACACAACTCCCAAAGACCTTTCTTTCTACCCGTGATGGAGTTTCCCATCTGTGTTTTCTCATTCATTTCGGTTCTAGGTGAGAATGGGATGGAGAATATGTACCCTTGTGATAGTGCATTAGCATTCAGGTTAAGGCTGGGGCTGCTACCATTTTTTATGAGCTTTTCTAGCTAAACTAGTGCAGTGATATTTTTGGCTTTTCATGCATAGTCAGCAAGCATGTATATACCTTATGCACTGAAAATTGGGTTAAGGGATAAAAAAAGTTGGGTCCCTTTGATTTCCTTTTGAAGTATGTCACAAAAATAAAGCTTCAGGCTGGCTAGTCTGCCGGGAAGATGAGCAGAAAAAGCAAAATGAAATGCCAGAACCTGGATTACTAGAGGGAATGAGTGCTGAGAAAATTCTAAAAAAGATTTCTTGAAAAGCAGGGATCACATGGGAGGTGAACTTGTTCAAAGAATGCATTAACTCCCTTCTCATAAGAACAAACTGTTTTATGAGGCTAGATTCCGGTTTCTCTGATAGACAGCACCTGGGTTCGCTGTAGACAACAGACTCAAGATGAGAAGGGTTCAGTTCAGCTGTCATCCTGCATTGAAGAATGAATGGTCACAAATGCTGCTCAGGAAGTCTTGGGCAAAATGAAATGCCTTTATTACTGGACCCAATTCTCCTCTTTAATCACGGTATTAATTTCTTCAAGTCAGTTTTATGAGACATCTTTTATATGAGAATATTGCCTTCTCAGATTGGTCTTAAGATGTCATGGAGGATTTAAAACTTTGCAGAAATCATCACAATGGAAAGGTTCTCAAGAGGACATTTGCCTAGCACAGCCTTTTGACTCTACCCTAAACACCCTGAACTGATTACCTAATCAGGCTTGAGGATCCCAAGCAATGTGAGGCTTAATCTCAATTACCCTCATAATTCAGAAATTCTGCTTTCTGGTACATCTTAAATTTTGATAGCTATGGTAGGAATTGGATCTTCTTTCAGCCATCAGAACAGATCAGCTTTGAGAAGGTTCTTAGAGAGGTTCATTCATCCCTGCTTGTGTGAGCTTGGGTACTGTTGATTGCTATACCTACCTTGAGGCCAAAGGTATGATGTTAGATCATTTGAAGGAGAAAAGCTAATATGGTGAGGCGAAATCAATGTTATTTTTTAAAATCTACCATAGTGATTTAGCTAGTTGAAAATCATGAGTAGCAAGATTTGCTGCAGTGAAGACAGCATTGGATTTGGAGTCAAAATATGTAAATTTGAATTCCAGCTTGATTTCTTCTTACCTGTCTGAACTTGGGCAGCTGCAGCTCGTTTCTAACTAGTTTCTGCTCCTTGACTTTTCAAATTTTCATACCTTTTCTCCAGCTGCTTTCTCGCCCTGGTGATACCTCTGTCCCAGTGGCCTATTTAACCTTTTGGTGAGTTCCTGCCTGGAACTCTTGATAGGTAATCCACTCCCTTCTAGTGAGTGCCTTTCCATCCCCACCTGTCCTAGATTTTTAGCTCCTTTTTATATGTTTTCTTCCCACATTAGAAGGTTAACTCCTTGAGAGTGGGACCATCTTTCCTTTTGCTTGTATTGTATTTCCAGAGTTTTCTATCATGCCTGGAATATAGTAAAGTTTAATAACTGTGTTAATCTAATCCAATCTCATATTTGTTTCCTCATTTGTAAAATGAGTTGAGACTCCAAGCACAAATAATATCACCTATAACCTTGCTTAGGGGATGCTAGGTGGTGCATGGATAGAGTACTGAGCCTGAAGTTAGGAAGGCTCATCTTCTTGAGTTAAAATCTGGCCTCAGACACTTCCTAGTGACCCTGGGCAGTCACTTAACCCTGTTTACCTCACTTTCTTCATCTGTAAATGAGCTGGAGAAGGAAATGGCAAACTAGTCCACTCACGACTAAAACAACTGAAGAACAGCAACCATATAACCTTGCTTATGGTAAGCTTTATTTTTTCAACCATGTTATTAGCATGATTAATTATCTTTTCATATTCATTCTTCACCATTTGGCCATCACAGCCATTTTAAAATGAAAGTATAATTTTATATGAGATTATCTATGGTAATCTGTAGCATCCTCTCTTTCCCCTCCCCTCACACATAACAACCAGCTGACTATAGGTACCAGACACTTTTTGGGGTATTGTGCAGTTGTATAAATATGAAACAGGAAAGATCTGTTTTCAACTTTTTTGAACTTTGGGCTCAGATACTTATTGTCTATGTGACCATAAACAGGTTGCTTAACTTTCCTGTGTCCTTGTTTTCTCTTCTCTAAAATAGGCAAGATAGTATCTGTAGTACCTGCTTGATAGGTTTGTTGCAAATCTCAAATGAGATAATAATATATGTAAAACATTTTGTAAACCTCAAAGTGCAAGAAAAGTACTGTTATTATTCTGGGGCAAATAATGATGGCTGAAGCCACATCAGGTGTGTCTTTATCATGTTCATCAAAATGGAAAACATCCCTACCTTCTAAACGTCACCTAACACTGTCACTAGTATAGTTCATGGTTATCTTATAAGTAAGTCATATCAGCTCTTTGAAAAATAAAAGAGAGGGTTGGACTTGATCTCTCGGATTCCCTTCTGCTCTAAATGAAGATCATATCTATGATCTACACAGGTGAGAAGGGGTGTGAGCTCATAGTGTGCAAGAGTGTTTCTATATTTTGTTTCTTGAACGATGGAAACATGCCAGTAAGACGGGATGGCTGATGACGTGCCATGGGACTAGCCCTTCATTTTTTTCTATCTAATAGAATTATTTGTTTTTAATGGGAACAAAGGGGAAGTATTTTATCTTATATGGCATTGAACATACCAGATAACATGGTTGTCTTGAGTCTTACCTGAGATGCAGTATCTAAGCAATGATTTGGAAAAAAAAACTCCATCATTGATATTAACTAAACATTAGGCAGATTTGGGTTCTTTTTGAGAAATTTTCATTTCCATTTTTATATAAGTGGCCTTGAGAGAATGAAGTAACAAAGATGAGGTACATCTTACTTCCTACAGAGAGACTATTTTTGAAGTAGTTGGTGGCAGCTGGAAAGTTTTAAGTTGCCCTGCTAAGATGGATTCTTTATTATGAGGAAAATCATAAAGGACGGCAGATGTTAGAATGTAGAATTGGATAGAGTAGCTAGTGTTCATTTTATTTTAATCATTTTTTGGTTTGGACCTATAATTTAATTGGTATAGGGAGCTCTTAATAAGGAAATGCCTTATACCAGTGTAGATAGCCAGTTTTGAACAAATTATAGTCTTAGAGCAGGGGTTAACTTTGGGTCTGGGTTCTTTATTCTAAAAAATTGATAATTCAATATAATTGATTGCCTTTGTAACCCTATATGATTTATTTTATGCATTCAAAAGTATTATTCTAAGAAGGAATGCATAGGCTTGACCAGATAGTCAAAGGAATCCATGATGACATCAACAACAAAAAAGTTGTGTCAGAGGAAAAACTTAGAATCCTAAATTTAGAGTGAGAAAGGACCTTAGACATCATTTCTTCCAGGGGTGGGGAACCTGCATCCTTGAGGACCTATCTCAAGTGTGGCCCTTTGACTGAACTCAAACTTCTCAGAACCAAGTCCCTTAATAAAAGGATTTGTTCCATAAAACTTAGACTCAGTCAAAAGGCTGCACTCAAGGACCTAGAAGACCGCATGTGGCCTCAAGCCCACAGGTTTTCCACCCCTGATTTACTCTAATCTCCTCAACATCCTCTTCAAAAATGAAGGATGAATAATAGCTTGAGAAAGTTGAGGTACAGAAAGGGGAGATGACTTTTCTGAAGCCACACAAATACATAGACAAGACGAAAACTAAGTCCTCCGAGTCCAAAAATCGATTCCTTCCCTCGGTCTTTCTGAATCAGAGGCCAGCTCCTTATCCACCATACCATGTTGCCTTCTAATCAAGAGTGATCAAGTGATGCAGTGTTTAAAGTATTTTTTATTTCCAAGTGTTGCTAATGTCCTGGAGCATTGGTTTTTCATGTTGTATTAGCATTTGAAATGGCAGCATTCTATAGCTCTCTGCATTCCACAGGTGGAAATAGCCTGGAGATTTCTGACCCACAAATCTCTAGTTCTTACAGAACATGTAGCCGGATTAGCTGGAAATGTTTATCAGAGCTCATGTTTTGCATGAAATTTTGTTCTGTATTCCCTTTGCTACATGAAAAGAAAATCTCATCCTATTTTTCCTGGAGGGATTTTTCTCATGGAATAATGGGTCAGATTAGGTGAAGTTTAGGAAGCCTGTGTTTATTGAACTCCCTACATATCCGCTGAAGGAATTGTACATCTATAAATAAATTTGCTTTTTTTCCCCATGGTCTTAGGATGAAGATAATGAGATTTTTTATATAAAAAGTATTATTACCATCTGTAATATCATGATTGTTGTTCCAATACTCCCTCAGCATATACTTTGTGGCATTTTTTTTTTTCAGTTTCAGGAAATTCATGTAGTTGTTTTCATTCTTTCTTCCCTTTCAAGGATTAATTCCAACAACAAGAATAGTTCTACGTTCACAAGGTTCTGATGTTGATTTCTTGAGGTTTCTCTGGATTTGTTTCCTAAAATAATTTCCTCAAGGAATCAAAACTTAAATAAATGGAAGGAAATAAAGGAAGGATGCAAGCATTTATTAAACACCTATTGTGTACTAGGCATTGTGACAAGCACTTTACAAATACTTACAAATGAACTTATAAAATTCAACAAAACCAACTGCTCTTATTAGCACATGCATGAGTTTCCTGACTTCTTCCATAATATGCTAATTTAAGCATTAAAATACTATTCCATAAGCAAAATCCTCTAAAAATCATTGCCTTTAATCCTACTTCTAATGTTAGTTGGGAAGATAAACATTAAGACTGACATTTTGAATTGTATCTAGTCCTCTTTAAAGTGTAACTCCTGCATTTCTTTCAGGAATTGGTAGATGGTGTAGTAGATAAAAGCACTGTGCCTGGAAACAGGAAAACCTGGATTTAAATTCAGGCTCTAACACACACTAGATGTGTGATTCTGGGCGAATCATTTAACTTCTGACTACCTGAGTTTCTTCATCTCTAAAATGGGGATAATATTAGTCTCTATTTTCCAGGGTGGTTGGAAGGATCAAATAAGTGTTTAATAAATTTATGTGAATGCATTTACATGCATATTTTTGTAAATTTATATGTGTGTGTGTATCTATGTATATGTCTGTATCGATAGATATGCATATGTCTGTATGTAAACATTTTGTTGTTCATGTTGTTTCAGTCATGTCTGACTCTTTGTGACTCTGTGGACCTCTGTTCATAGAATTTTCTTTGGAAGAGATACTGAAGTGATTTTGCATTTTTTTTCTCCAGTGTCAAACAGAGGTTAAGTGACTTGCCCAAGGTGACACAACTAGAAAGTTTCTGAGGTTGGATTTCAACTCAAAGTCTTCCTAACACCAAGCCCAGTGCTCTATCTACTGAACCATCTACATAATGCTTCTTAACATCTGGAAATCATGAATCCAAGAAGGCCAGATCACCTAATGTTCAGACTTTCTCCAGTTGATCCCAGTTTGTATCTTTTATTCAGCTAATTTATTTTTCTATATGACTCCCCTTTAGATTGTAAAGTCCTCGAAGGTAGGCACTGTTTTTTCGTGTAGTGTTTAGAATATGGTAATATTCCAAATATGTATATACACATGCACATATATATGCATATATTTAGCAGTGTAGGGGCAGTCAAACTTATGCCTGATTTGTAGTTAGGAGGCCTTGATTCAAGTCTCATTTTCTCACTTATTCTCTGTGTGATCTTACACAAATTGCTTCACCTGTCTTTGCTTCAGTTTCCTGATGAGGACTCAGTCAAAAGGCTGCATCCAAGGACCATTAGAAGGCCGTATGTAGCCTAAGGCCACAGGTTCCCAACCCCTGATTTAATCCAATCAATCTCCTTATCATTCACCTCTTCAAAAATGAAGGACAGACAACAACTTGAGAAAGCTGAGGTAGGGAAAGGGAGGATGACTTTTCTGAAGTCACACAAATGCATTCACAAGAGGTTAGTTTAGATCCTTGCAGCCCTAACGCTATTATCCTGTGGTGAAAATATTGCTCATGACCACTTGTATTTGTACAATGTGTTTCTCTTCTTCAATCCTATTCTTTTTGGTATTCTTAATTCTCTTACTCTACTATCATTCTGTCATTCCAATTTCACCATCCCTAGAGATGGAACAGCAGCTTCATTTATTGCTACTGAGTCTGTTAGTTAGACAACAAGCATTTACTAAGTACTTACCATGTCCCAAATACTTCATGAAAACAGTGCCTACCCTCAAAAGGTTTATAGTCTAAAAGGGGGGATGTATATAAATAATTAGCTGAATAAAAGGTTGTTTGTTATTGTGTCTTTTCGTAGACTCTTTGTGACCCCATTTGAAGTTTTCTTGGCAGAGATATTAGAGTGATTTGCATTTCTTTTCTCTAGTTCATTAGGCAGATGAGGAAACTGAGGCAAAAGAGTTAAGTGACTTGCCCAGGATCACACAGCTAGTAAGTGTCCAAGGCCACATTTGGACTCAGAAAGATGAGTCTTCCAGACTCTGGGGCTAGTGCTCTATCCACTGTGCCACCTAGCTTTGAATAAAAGATATAAACTAGGAACTACTGGAGAAAGTTAGATCATCAGGTGATCTGGCCTACTTAGGTTCATGGTTTCCAGATATTAACATTCATTAAGTGCCTACTCTAGCCCAAGCACTGTGCTATAAGCACTAAGGAAGTGAAGAAAAAGGGAGAAAAAAAAAAGATAATTGTATTCTTATCACTACAGACGACTATTTTATTTGAAACTTTTTAACTACTTGTCTCAAATCCCATGCTAGTTATCTGAGAATTGTGCCTCATTCCTCAAGGCTTGCGGTGTGATGAAGCCAGTTCTAAAAGTTTCCTGATTGTTAAATTTTGCATGTGAACATTTACAACTTAGAAATTCTAATAAAAGTCTGAACTTCATTTTTTTACTTGTCTAGGATTTAAAAAAGTGAATGTAAATTAAACTTAAAATTATATGTGTATGATTTTTTTCCCTGGAAAGTCTGGTTGTTAAACACTTATCAATACCCCTCTACGTTGTTCAATAAGCATTATTTAAGTTCAGAAGAAGTGCACTGGACAATTGAGGGAATGGAGTCATCACCAGATTAGGGGCCTGGTGATAATAGGCTACTATTATCACTATTATTACAACTAATAATAATGATCATTTATCTAGTGCTTTAAGGGTTCAAAGTGCTTTACATCTATTATCTCACTTGAACCTCATAACACCCCAGTTTCAGGCTTTGGTCCCTGTGGTCACTCACCCACACTTCCATCTGAGAGTGGTATAGTTCACTGAAAAGACTAGATTATGAGAAGTAACCATGCTCACTTTTCTCTTTGCTCAATCTATTTCCTCATTTCCTTTAAGCTTATCCATGCTATCATCCATCCATCCCAGGGTTCTCTGGAGAAGAGATGTCTTTCCTTCAAAAGCCAACTTTACCAGAATTATTGAATTGTTAAGCCTGTCGTAGTACAAAGCACTCACTGTAAAAGAAATAAAGTAGTTTTACAAAGATGAGAATTAAAACAAAAACCTGCTGTGGTAGAGAAGAGAAGCAATTCAAACCCAACTTATTTGCTTCCACCTGAAAATTACACTATGGTTTCATCTTAATTGTCACTTGCATCATGACAGCTGTGGTTTAGTTAAGTTTACAGAGTGCTTTAGTTTTCCTGAAGAAATACCTGGAGTGGTGATGTCTGTGTTACAAAACAACAGAAATTGCACTCATATGCCTTGGGAATCATTTGGCTGTATTGATTCAGTAGAGTAAATAAAATAAAAATGTATGAATATTTCCTGATTTGCTAGAACTCTCCTCCTTTTCTTCTCTGTAGATCTTCTGCAAATTAATTAGTTGGCAAGTTTGAAATACCTGGTTTTTATTACATATTCAAAGACTGAATATCACATTTTATTTCTCTGATGTAAATCATAGTGCAGGGTGTTCTAAGAACCATGTTTTAAGAAACTCTTGTTCATAACCCATTTCATCCCCTTTAGATTTATATCTGCAGTGTATGTGGTCATGAATGTAAAAAATGCCTTTCAGAATGAAAATGGGTCAGATTGTTGCTTGTGTGGGTTTGGGAGAAATTGATGTCTTCTTTGATTCTTTTGAAGGGTGCTGTTTTAAAATATAGATTAGTCAAGGTTTACACTTCTGTTACCAGACTGAGCACTTCAAACATGTGTGCAATTTATACCATTCAGTGCTTACAGCCAAAATCTGTGCTTTTGATGTGAGGATAAAGGTAGAATTTTCATGGGAGGGTAGAGGAAAAGACTATACAAAGAGGTATGTTCTTGTGTGTGTGCGTGTGCCTGTGTGTGTACGTGTGTGTTATATTCAAACCAAGGTGAATCCCTTATCAGAAGTGTTCCTGTGCGTTTGGAATATTGAGAAAAACATTTTTTGGTCCCTGCTAGTCAACCAGAGAGCTTATCAGTTTACCTGGATTCTGTGAAAGTTGTTGGGAGTGGGACTGGGAAAAGATATAATGGACATGTGTAAAGCATTTGGAAGTATTGAGAAAACTTCAGTGTCAAGGGCAGGTTAGGGAATGCATCCTTCTGTTCCGATGCTCCTTCGCTGCTAGGGTACTAGAGGTGATGATGAAATTGTCCCACTCCTCCACTTCCCCTGGCAAATGCAATTCTTTGCATGCAAATTTTGGGTCAGAGCTCACTAAATGACCCATCACATAGTGTTCTTAACCTAGTAGGTTGTCAAGAATGGCTTGTTGGTAATGACTCAAGTAGATCATGTGATGCATGCATAAAACTGTGCCTTTATATTTCAATGACTATGTTGTCTTTGTCCTACAGAAAACTGGAGTGCCTGCTTTTACTTGGGCCTTATTCCTAAGGTGCCCAGGCTTGCTATCTATCTAGGATGAGCTTAGTTTAAAAAATAGCAGATGAGAGGGGAATTAAACATCTGTAACCAGGCAGGATCCAGTCCTCTTGTTCCTTTAAGTGACTTTAGGTGATTGTGAATTCTCAAATCTATTGATAAAGTCAATTTATTGTTTGGGATGGAGCTTATAAGTTGATGTTTCCTTCCTGGAGCACAGAATTAGACCAGGAAAACTTCCCTTGAGGCCCATAGACTCTCAGCAACATTATAGGAGGTGAAATTGCACTTGGGACACAGTGAGGCATCCTTGGAATCAAAGACCTGGACTCAAGTATTGCCTCTGGCACATCCTGGCAGTGTGACCATGAACAAGTCATTTAATCTTTCAACACCTCAGGCAAATCTCTAAAACTACACATTGTCCAGTAGTTGCCAATATGTATAAGTAGAGGAAATTTTTTTTTTTGCAGGGAGCTCATTACTGTGATGAAATCACAAGTATGGTTAAAACAAAATTCAGGCAATGCCAGAAGTGTTAAATCTCCTGCTCCATTTCTCTACTGGTGGGGCTCAGCCTGGGAGTTTTAGAAATGGGAGAGGGGCAAGCTTTCATCATTTTCAACTTTCTGCTTCTTGGTCTTGTCCATTTATTTCACGTTGGCTGATTAGAAATATGTTCACTTTACCTTTCCTCTTAAAGGTGCCACTACTTAATGGGAAATACTATCTATTCCCATCATTGTTAATAAGTATAATAATAGCTGCTTAAACATCTTCAAAGCTATAGATGGTGTGTGTATGTGTGTGTGTGTGTGTGTGTGTGTGTGTGTGTGTATCTATTGTCTAATCTGATTTTTGCAATATTTCTGTGATGGAAGGTGCTATTATTATCCTGATTTATGCAAGGAAATTGAGGCTTAGAGATATTAGGTGAATTGCTCAGGGTCATAAAACTTGTAAGTGCCTGAGGTAGGGCAGAACCCAAATCTTCTTGATTCCAAGTCCAGCACTCTCTAATACACTGTCATACCTACTAGTAGAATGGGATATAGGAAGATTACATGCAGGAGTAAGCATATTTTGAAACCAGTTATAACACTAGTAAGACTTACTGGTTGACCAATGGCTATTATATTTTAAAAATTAAATTCAACAGGTACTCAACAGATATATGCACTTGGCAGTTTTGGACAAAAGAAACAAAGATGAGTAAGATATGTTCCCATTCAGAAAGCATCCATTCCAGCTGGAGAACTAACATAGTTACACAAATTAAGACAATATAAATGACCACAAAGGAAAGGTACAGACAAGGAAAGGATTTAACAGAGAGCGCACCCTGTCTGTGGGGGCTGTTTTGCAAAGGATATCATATAAACTGGGCCTTAAGGATAGGAACTATTAGATGAGGTGGAGATCTAGGAAATGGGCAAGGCATTCTAAGTCCATGGGACAACCTATGGCTGGCCAGTTTGGGAAACAATGAATAAGTCACTATCAATCCAAGTTGTAGAGGGCCTGGCCTTGAATGTTAAGAAAAGGAATTTGGGCTTTATTCAGTTGGTAGAAATGATTTCTTGAAAGTTTTTGAGCAAAAGAGTGATATGATCTGAGGTGTGCATTAGGAAGACCACTCTGGCAGATTAGAATAGGCAGAGACTAGAAGCAATGAGGAGGCCACTGGAGGCCGTTTAGTAGTCCAGGTAGGAAGTAATGAGGGCCAAAGTAAGAGTTCTGGAGTGGGGAGGAAAAGATAAGTACAAGAGAAAGGCAACAAAACCCAGCCAACATGAAAGGTGAGGAAAAGAAACACAGCAAAATTTGACCCT
This sequence comes from Trichosurus vulpecula, assembly GCF_011100635.1. Lineage (NCBI taxonomy): Eukaryota > Metazoa > Chordata > Mammalia > Diprotodontia > Phalangeridae > Trichosurus > Trichosurus vulpecula. Next base: position 132,843,766 of record NC_050579.1, on the reverse strand, counting down.
GAGTTTTCAAGCCTAGATGATGCAAGTGACCTTAAAAGAAATAGAGAAGTCAGGAAGGTCAGATGGGTTGAGGAGAGGAAGGCAAGATATAATCAACTTGGTTTTAGAAATGATGCTCTTGAGATAATTGTGGAACATCTAAGTAAAGATATGTAACAGGCAGTTAGAAATGTAGCTTTGGAATTTAGAATGAAGGTCAAGATATAAAACAAATCTGGGAGTCCTTTACACAAAGATTCTTTTTTGTTGAATCATTTTAATTGTGTTTGACTCTTTGTGACTCCATTTGAGGTTTTCTTGGCTAAGATACTGGCATCGTTTGCCATTTCCTTCTCCAGCTCATTTTACAGATGAGAAACTGAGTCAAAAAAGCTTAAGTGAGCTTCCTAGGGTCACACAATTAATAACTTTCTGAGGCTGGATTTGAACTAAAAAAGAGTCTTCCTGATGCCAGGCCTGGGACTCTAGAAGTGTCACCTAGCTGCCCATAAAGATGCTTATTAAAATATAATTTAAAACTTTGATATTCTTAACAGTCAGAACATACCTCTGTATAGCAGAACAACTTAAAGTGGAGACACCCCAGACTCTACAATAGCCTGGTTCAGCTTGAAAAGGAGGTCGGGTGGTTGAAATCACTCCAAAGTGACCTCCTACATGGCTGACAAATAGCTAGGAGAGTCGCACTACACTCAACCCTAAGCTGCGCCTATTTCCAGACTGTTACTGCTTAAGTACACATTTCAGAAGCGCTATACATCTGCATAATTATTCTGAGTCTTGTTTAAGAATCAGAACAGAAGACAGGAATGGGGGCAGAAATGAGTGAGACAGGGTGAAGGACACAGTGTTGATTCTCTTGCCAATAAGGGAGCTACTGGAGCAGTCGATAAAGTATTGGGCCTGGAATGGGAAGATCTGAGTTCAGGACAGCCTTGGACACATGCGATGTGTAACCCAGGACAAGTCCTTTAATTTCTGATTACTTCAATTTCTTCAACTGAAGATTACCCATCAAAATGAATATAATAATAGCACTTGGCAGGATTGTTGTAAGCACCAAATGAGATAACATTTATAAAAAGCACAGTGTCAGGCACAAATGCTTTCTCCCTTTCTTTTTCCTCCCTTCCCTTCCCATTCCAGTACCTAAACACATATTATGTGTCCTTGTGATGTAAATTTCCAAACATTTGCAGAGGTTTTCCTTCTAAGATTCTGATAAAAAGTCCCAGCCCATCAAATATTAACAATATAATGTGTTTGTAGATGTGTTAGGATGGAGAATGGGGTGGGATGACCGTCAATGTTTGACATCATAAAATGCTACCTCTTCTTGTTCATTTATGCAAATGCAAATATACCAGACAGCTTTATGTTGGCAAGCCTTTGAAGAAGAATTGACAATTGCTTCAATGATACATGGAGCTTATCAACATTAATTTATTCGTTGCTTAGTATGGGAAGAACGGTAACAAATGGAAATTTATTGAAAACTTCTTTTGCCAAGGAAGCAAATACTGCATGTAGAGGATAAATGCCAACAATTATAATGAAAATGAAAAGAGTACATTTTGATCTGATTTTTGACTTTGTTAGGGATAGAAAGTGGTGTCATCGATACTCTACAGTTTGGGTAAGAGAACCACTCTCTAGGATCCTTTCTAACTCTAAATCTGTAACCTAACCAGACTACTGAATTGACCTGCAGTCTCTCATTTCCACATGTTGATGAAGGTCATTCCCCACACCTAACATATATTGCTACTTCATTGGAGTAGTGAAAGAAAACTACTCAGGAATCTAAAAAAATTTATCCCTCCCTTCAAAGCTTAGCTGCAGTCAATCAATCAACAATCAATTGCCTAATATGTGCCAGTCTGGGCAGCTAGATGGTGGAATGGATAGAGCACTGGATTTGGAATCAGGAGCTCTTCATCAGTTGAAATCTGGTCTCAGACATTTACTAGCTGTGTGACCCTGGAGTAAGTCACTTAACTCTATTTGCCTCAGTTTCCTCATCTATAAAATGAGCTGGAGCGAACCACTCATATCTTTGCCAAGAAAACCTAATTTGGGGAGAGTTGGACAGGACTGACTAAAAGTGACTGAACATCAACAATGTGCTGGTCTTGGGGCTAGGTGCTAAAAGTAAAAGGACAAAGAATTTTTTAAAAAATCAGTACTCAAAATGAGTTTACATTCTAAAGGAGGAGACAGACGAATACATATAAAACTAGGTATAGCATAAATACAAAATTAATAAATAAAACACATATATAAAATAGTTAAATTTAAATTATTTTGGAAGGAACATTAGCATTAGGAAAGCTTCCATATAGAAGGTGATATCTGAATGCATCTTAAAGTAAGAAACCTCTGAGCAAATGGTAAGAAGGAAGTGCATTCCAGACTTAGGGGAAAGCTAGTGTAAAGACATGGAAAGAGGAGGTGGAGGGTCATGAGTAAGGAAGAGGGAATGGCAGTTTAACAGGATCATAAAGTGCTAGAGGAAAGCAATGTTCAATAAGGTTGGAAAGATCGGTTGAGTGGGGTATTAGAAACTAAACAAGTGAGTTGACATTTTATCCTGGAGGCATCAAGAAGCCAATGGAATTGTTGAGTGGGGAGTCATATGGTCCCGTGGTCAGATCTACTCTCAAGGAAAATTGCTTCAGCAGTAAATTGGATGGATTGGAGTAGTGAAAGAAAACTACTCAGGAATCTAATGCAATAATCTAGGTAAAAAATTAGGAGTGTTTGAACAAAGTTGGTACCTGTGGGAGTAGACAGAAGGTTTTGGATGTGAGATTTTGGGAAGGTAGAAATGGAAAGATTTGGCAAATGATTGTATATATGGTATAAGAGAGTGAGGAGTCCAAGAAGATGCTGAGATTATGAACCTGAAGATTGTGAACCACTGGATTGACGGTGATGCCTTCAACAGAAAACAGATGCCACCTCAACCAAAGAAATATCTATTCATTTCCTCCCACAGTTCCCCACCCACCTACCTACCTCTCCTCAATATATGAAAGCATGTTGCACTTCCCAGAAAATTGTCCGGATCTTTGCTTCCCTCATGCTCCACCTTGTATTATATTTATCTACCTTTATTTTGGATTTATTTGATAGTGTATGGGTACCTTGAAAGCAGGAACTACAGATTTTCATTTTTGTAACTCTAATGCCTTGCATTTCTTGTTGTTGTTCAGTTGTTTTCTCAGTCATGTCTAACTCCTCATGACACCATTTGGGGTTTTTTTGGCAAAGATCCTGGAGTGGTTTGCCATTTCCTTTTCCACCTCATTTGACAGATAAGGAAACTGAGGCAAACAAGGTTAAGTGACTTGCCCAGGGTCACACAGCTAGTAAGTATCTGAGGCTAGATTTGAACTCAGGAAGATGAGTCTTCCTGTCTTCAGGGCTAGCACTCTGTCCACTGTGCCACCTGGCTGCCCTCATAGATTTCCCAGGTAGTGTATGAGTTCCTTGAAAGCAGGAACTATATTTTTTTTTATCTCTCTAACCCCAATGTATTTACATTCAGGAAGTACCTAATATGAATTGAACTTAAGTGAAGAAAATGAATGGCTATTTTTTGAAAATTATGATTCAATGTATAATTTGAAGAGATGCTCATCCTTTAAGGGAGATACCCTGAAGGCAGAAAGCCCCTACATCTACTATATCATAAATATAATTTTAAGTAATCAATATATGGAAAAAGAGGTTTGCTAGAGGTAGCTTGGCATAGGAGGACATCCTGGGTTAGGAAGGCCAGGTTTCAAGTTGTGTTTCTGATGCACACTAGCTGTGAGACCTTGGGGAAGTCACTTACCTTCTCAGTGTCCCATGAAGCTATTCAAGTTGTTAAATTACAGATGAGTTACTGGTCTCTATTTTTTGAAGGAATCTCCATGGCAAGAACAGAAATGAAATGACAGATCTGGACTATACCCCCACCAAAAGAAATATGTTTAAGTATATTTCTGTAACCAAGATGCTTATCTTTCCCAGAGAGGCTTTGTCTTTGTTGTGATTGAAGAAGAAACACTGACCCAGCATAAGGAGAAGATGAAAAAGAAATTTTAGGAACACTTTCTACCATAGGTACTATGCTAAGGTTAGCAAAAAGCCTAGATGGGCAAGAAAACCCAGTCTAGTGAATTTAACTTATAATATTAGGATTGTTAGTTATTGGCTCTGTCATAAATTTTTTCCATATGGGTTGAGACATTTTTAATATTTTTCGCTTAAAATCTTCAGATTCACAGTTCCAAGATCATTTTATTTCTTCCTTTTTATTGTCCATGCTTGATATAGGCTAGAACTCATGAGAGATGGGTGCAGGGCCAAATAAATTAAAACAGAAGCATGTGTTTCTGACATCTCAGAAATGACTGCAGGCTGGAATTGTTCATGTAAACAAGACGATTAGATTCAATTCAAATTAATAGCACACTGAATGAAAATGAAATTAGCCTTTCCTGGACAATTAAATTTATAAAGGAGACAAAATGATAACTTTATTGAGTACCTATATTGGATTTATAACAGCAGCGAAATAATTATCAATCCTTAAGCATGCTTGCAAATGTGTATTTGGGGGGAGGAGATAAGAGAAATAATTTTCTACTAGATTGTATGCTTATAGTAGAGTTTGTCTGGGTTCTATGATTCTGAAAATAGGCTCTCGGTTACTTTTGGCAAGCAACAATATTTATTGGCTAATGGATAGAAAACCCACAATGCTCCATTGGGATCCATTCAATGTCATGGTGTTTGGATGAGGGCCCATGGTGCTGTTATGTGGGAAAGAAGAAAACAAGCATTTATTAAGTGTTTACTATGTGCTAGCTACTGTGCTAAGGGCTGAAGATACAAATACAAGCAAATACAAAGACCCTGACTGGGGCCGGGGGAGGGAACGACAACATGTAAAGGAGCTGAGAATTGGTGGGATGGGGAGGAGGAGAAGGGATGTATCTGGGTTGAGGGCATGGTTTTGAAGTCTAAAATGTCAAGAACAGGACTAGGCAGGGAATGAAAGCAGACTGGCCTGAGCCCTTTCACAAAATGGGGACTGTAGAAGGAACTTACCAATGGAGGGAATAGGGTCCTGCCTTGCAGAGGAATATTCTCTAGGGGGAGCTGGTTGGTATGGTAAGCTTTTCCAGGACAAGGTGGTCTGAAGAAGTTAGTAAAGATCAAAGTGATAGAAAAGAAACCAAATAGGTTCCCTGCTCTCAAGAATCTTGCTACTGAATTGGGAGACAGAATATAGAGTATAAACAATGGGGGACCATAGGAAATCACTAAGTTATTAAATTAGTATGGTCTAAAGTGAAAAAAAAAAACTATGAAAAGGATGCAGAAGTTTTAGGAGTAACCAAGGTTTGTCGGATGAGTCAGCGAGTATTTCCTGAATGAGCTTTCAAGATGGTGAGAGATTATTTCATTTCTCTTCCTGTCTGTATGTATCCAGTGAACAAAATTATCAATTTAGAGTTAGATGCTTTTCAAATGACCATTTCTAACTTCACTTGCATCTTTTTGTGACATTAAATAAACCACATAATTTGTCAATGGTAGTCTGTCAACTTGCTGATGGAGGAAAAAAAAAGACTTTCAGATCTGATTATAAATTGATTTGTGATACTTTATTATGGTCTGTAATAAGTGTTATTACTAGCCATAATGAATTGAATACCAAAGGAGTATGTAATAGGCTCCTATGGCACCTAAAATTGTGCAAATAGCTTCCTCCCCCAGCCCTGTTATTCAGTGTCCTGACCTCTTATTATTCCAAAGAAACAGAGCTCTCCTCTGTATTGCCTATTAGTTTCCTGTAGGAGCCAATTATTTTATTTATATATTTATGACTTGAATAGGGACCCATTTTATTTTAACACATAGCAATAAAATACCAACAAATTGAGTGCATGGCCAAGGCATAAGTATGTATCTAGCAAAGACATCAAAACCTTTCAAAAATAAAAAAATAATGTTTTTAGAACCTTTTTTGAGGTCTCTCTAGGTTCCTAACTGGTTTCTATGTGTTTTGACTTCTTTAGATTTTACATTCTGGAAATTGGAGCACTTGGGCTCCATTTAGAAGCATCCTGTAGATTTCAGTATCTGTTGGGGGAAAAAAAAAACATTACTGTTTGGGAAGCTGATTGAATATTTTATTATTTTTCTGTGGGTCAGGGAAAGGGTAGAGGTGTTTTTTTTAAAATACTGTTGAGTGTGAGGCCAGTTTTGCTTTTATTTTTCTTGTCCAACAAGGAAGTATGTTTTTAAAATAAGTCTGGTTGTAAAATATTTCCATGGTGGTTTTGTGCTGCCTCTAACCACGAAGCCTTTGAATTCACGCATTAGGTGCCAGCATGCAGGTATTGTACAAAGCTGTATTTTTATTTAAATTGAAAGAGAATGTTTGTACCTATGTGTTTTCCTAAAATCATGTTCAAGGCAGAAATTATCAATGGATAGAAATTAATTTTATCTGAATTTTCTCTAGCAAAAAGTACTTCCTCAAATAAGATACTGTACATAAAACACTTTTTAAGCCTTAAGTCATTATCTAAATGTGGAATGTTGCAATAAAAATTATTTGTTCTCATTTTTGTGTTTAACAAAGTTCAGGTAGAAGAAATTGGAATACTGTCATGTTGCTGGTGGAGTTGTAAACTGATCTAGCCATTCTGGAGAGCAATTTGGAACTATGCCCAAAGGGCTATAAAAATGTTCATACCCTTTGACCCAGCAATACTACTTCTAGGGTTGTATCCCAAAGAGATCACACAAGTGGGAAAAGGACCCGTATGTACAAAAATATTTATAGCGGCTCTTTTTGTAGTAGCAAAGAATTGGAATTCAAGGGGATGCCCATCAATTGGGAAATGGTTGAACAAGTTGTAGTATATGAAGGTAATGGAATACTATTGTGCTATGAGAAATGGGGATGATATGGACTTCATAATAACATGGAAAAACCTACACAATATAATGCTGAGTGAACAGAGCAGAACCAGGAGAACATTATACACAGCCACAGATTTATGGATTCTGTGAAAACTAACCCTGATAGACTTCACTCTTCTTAGCAGTACAAGTTGCAAAGACAACTCCAAAGGACTCATGGTGGAGAAAGCTATCTACATGCAGAGAAAAGAACTATGAAGTATGAATGCAGATTGAGGCACACTGTTTGCTCTCCTTTTTTTCCTCTTTGTTTTTTTTCTCTTTTGTTTGTTTTTGGTTTTTTTGGTTTTATATCTTCTTTTTTCTGATTCATTCCGTTGGTCATAATTCTTCCTTACAACTCGACTATTGTGTAAATAAGTTCAATGAGAAGTTATATGTAGAAGATATATCGGATTCCATGCCGTTGGGGAGAGAAAATCTGGAACTCAAAATTATATGGAACTGAATGTCGTAAACTAAAAACAAAAAAAAATCTTAATTATAATAATAAAAAAAGAAAAACAACTGACCTGGAAATTAGAAAAAAAAAAGAAATTATCCTGAGACAAGTTGCTATCCTGTTGTTATTCCTTTATTTTTAATGTCCACAGAACTATTGCACAGGTGGGTAAAATGATTGGGTTTTTTTTGTAACTGAATGAAAGTAACCCAAATGTAGACTCACTTTCTTGGGCTTACTGAAAGCATCGTTGGGAAAACTCTAGTAGCAGAAAGGATAATGGAGATGATATCC